>NC_046968.1:27306200-27336200 GCF_009769545.1 Cyclopterus lumpus
AAACAAAAGCCTCCCACACACGCACACACACGCACCCACACCGCGCACACACGCGCCCACACACACGCACCCACACGCACACACGCACACAGACGCACCCACACACACACACACACACGCACACGCACGCACGCACGCACGCACACGCACACACACACACACACACGCACCCACACGCACACGCACACACACACACACACACACACACACACACACACACACACCCTCTGAACGTCACACAGTCTGCGCCTGGAAGCTCAGGCTTTGCATAAAATGAGCATTGATACGTTTAGCAGCGCTTACGTAACTCACTCAGTTTGAATCTTTTCTGATGAGGCGGAAGAAAAGACGGCTTTTTAAAAAATGTTTTATTTATTTTATTATTTTTTGTCACATCACTTTGCATTTTGCGCTAAAACCGATTAAATTTTTTTTTTAAAAACATGCAACAGCAGCGACAGCTTGACAAGTCACTGAGCGGAAGAAAGCTCTAGACGCTGTGATGCTAATGCCATCGACATGTCAGAAGTTACCCCTCCACCTCCACCCTGCAGCCTCCACCCTGCAGCCTCCACCTCCACCCTGCAGCCTCCACCCTGTAGCCTCCACCTCCACCCTGCAGCCTCCACCCTGTAGCCTCCACCTCCACCCTGTAGCCTCCACCTCCACCCTGCAGCCTCCACCCTGTAGCCTCCACCTCCACCCTGTAGCCTCCACCTCCACCTCCACCTCCACCCTGCAGCCTCCACCCTGTAGCCTCCACCTCCACCCTGTAGCCTCCACCTCCACCTCCACCCTGCACCCTCCACCCTGTAGCCTCCACCTCCACCCTGCAGCCTCCACCCTGCAGCCTCCACCTCCACCCTGCAGCCTCCACCCTGTAGCCTCCACCTCCACCCTGCAGCCTCCACCCTGTAGCCTCCACCTCCACCCTGTAGCCTCCACCTCCACCCTGCAGCCTCCACCCTGCAGCCTCCACCTCCACCCTGCAGCCTTCACCTCCACCTCCACCCTGCACCCTCCACCCTGTAGCCTCCACCTCCACCCTGTAGCCTCCACCTCCACCTCCACCTCCACCCTGCAGCCTCCACCCTGTAGCCTCCACCTCCACCCTGTAGCCTCCACCTCCACCCTGCACCCTCCACCCTGTAGCCTCCACCTCCACCCTGTAGCCTCCACCTCCACCTCCACCCTGCACCCTCCACCCTGTAGCCTCCACCTCCACCCTGCAGCCTCCACCCTGTAGCCTCCACCTCCACCCTGTAGCCTCCACCTCCACCTCCACCCTGCAGCCTCCACCCTGCAGCCTCCACCTCCACCCTGCAGCCTTCACCTCCACCCTGCAGCCTCCACCTCCACCCTGCAGCCTCCACCCTGTAACCTCCACCCTGCAGCCTCCACCTCCACCCTGCAACCTTCACCTCCACCCTGCAGCCTCCACCCTGTAGCCTTCACCTCCACCCTGCAGCCTCCACCCTGTAGCCTCCACCTCCACCTCCACCCTGTAGCCTTCACCTCCACCCTGTAGCCTCCACCTCCACCCTGCAGCCTCCACCCTGTAGCCTCCACCCTGTAGCCTCCACCTCCACCCTGCAGCCTCCACCTCCACCCTGCAGCCTTCACCTCCACCCTGCAGCCTCCACCTCCACCCTGTAGCCTCCACCTCCACCCTGTAGCCTCCACCCTGTAGCCTCCACCTCCACCCTGCAGCCTCCACCTCCACCCTGCACCAGTCTATTTTGGTGCTGGGTTCAACTTCCACGATGTAGAATAAAAGCTTCTCGGGAGAGATTTCCCCCAAAACAGGGACTGAAGTGCACATTGTTAATATTCTAAAACAATTAAGATAAGATAAGTTACGATGTTACTTTATTCATCCCCAGGGGGAAATTTTGTGAAGCAGCAGCAAACATTTACATATATACAATACAATACAATTAAAATAAAATAGCAGGGCAGGGCATATTACATTTAAGAATTTAAATAATAAAGGAAATGAAAATGTAATTAAACAAATAAATGAATGGTCTTTGTCACCAAAGAGGGGTTTGTGGTTTACAAATAGCCCCGACAGACAGAAGAATACACCCTGTCAGATTGTGTGTTCTTTTCCCTTCGCTGTGTCTGGAGGCAAGAAAACGCTCAGACGCACCGAGGCGTGCGGCGGTAAGAGACACCATCGATGGAACCCCCCCCTCCTTCACTCTGATTGGACGATTCGCAATCCATCTGAATAGCACAGTCACACACACACACACACACACACACACAGACACGCACACAGTGAATGTCAATTACCCCCCCTCATCACCGGGAAGCAATCACCCCTCTAGAGGCCGTCGCTTAGCGCCCTCTGGGCTCTTGGACCCTTCCAGAGGACTTGAAGGGAGAACATACGGAAGGCCTGCACACAATCTCGTCCAATTCTCCGCTGGCACAATGACCACCGGGCTGTGCCAAACGTGGATCAGAGAGAGAGAGAGAGAGGGAGAGAGAGAGAGAGAGAGAGAGAGAGAGGGGGATGAGCATAGCACAGGCCGGAGGAATTATGGGTAATGCAATGCCAGTGATAAGCCTTTGGATACTCCTCTGTCCGTTTCTTTATTTTTGTCCAACATGAGCGGACACTCGGGAAACTTTGTTCGTGCAACAATGTTTACTGAGGGAATAAATCAAGAGCGAAGTCATTTAAATAGACTTCTACACAACCAGAGGAGTCGCCCCCTGGTGGTCAGGAGAGAGAATGCAGCTTTAACACATGAAGCATAGACTTCTATACAACCAGAGGAGTCTCCCCCTGGTGGTCAGGAGAGAAAATGCAGCTTTAACACATGAAGCATAGACTTCTATACAACCAGAGGAGTCACCCCCTGGTGGTCAGTAGAGAGAATGCAGCTTCAACACATGAAGCATAGACTTCAATACAACCAGAGGAGTCGCCCCCCGGTGGTCAGGAGAGGGAATGCAGCTTCAACACATGAAGCATAGACTTCTATACAACCAGAGGAGTCGCTCCCTGGTGGTCAGGAGAGGGAATGCAGCTTTAACACATGAAGCATAGACTTCTATACAACCAGAGGAGTCTCCCCCTGGTGGTCAGGAGAGAAAATGCAGCTTTAACACATGAAGCATAGACTTCTATACAACCAGAGGAGTCGCCCCCCGGTGGTCAGGAGAGGGAATGCAGCTTCAACACATGAAGCATAGACTTCTATACAACCAGAGGAGTCGCTCCCTGGTGGTCAGGAGAGAGAACGCAGCTTTAACACATGAAACAGACTTCTATACAACCAGAGGAGTCGCCCCCCGGTGGTCAGGAGAGGGAATGCAGCTTCAACACATGAAGCATAGACTTCTATACATTCTATATATTCATACCCCTCACAGACGTGTCAGATGAACTTGATTCCTTCCTCTGGATGAGGAGTGAAGGACGAGGTATGTCAAAGACGGACAGATGGGAAGCGCGGTCCCTTCAGCCCACTTTACTAATCACGGTCTGATGATACACGATGTTAAAAAAATAAGAAACCTCCTCCCCTCCCCGCTCCCGAGCTATTTTTCGCCACATGTTTGGGAACACTGGACTCATGACCTCCGGCTTCCACAGATGCCGTTTCCAGACAAGACGCAAGGCGGTTTTCGCTCGCTTCACGTACGTGTGCGACGGAGATAAATATATTTTTTAAAGGACACAGCGGACGCTTATCACAATGCTCTTTAACAACAGGCCAGAAGGGGTCTCTGAATCACCGAGGAGCTCGCGCAACAATTACCATGAATCAGCTGGTATCGAGCTCGACGTTTACGCGGTTCCAAAGCTCAGCGGTTTATCTAATAGTTAATACTTTGAGTGAGTCGTAGAAGAAAAAGCAGTTTTTAACGTCCTTTTCCTCTTCTAAAAATACTAATCGCGCGCTAAATGATCGGAAGAGACGCGCGCCGTCGTTACGTACGTACAGCCGGAGATAAAGGGACCGGAAAGGGCTTTAAGTAGGTCAACAAGACACAGAAAGGTGTCTTACAAAAAAAATAACCCACCAGATGGAGGGGGAGAGATGAGGAAGAGTTATTTTTGGGTTGTTCCTAAATCAAAAGTCCCCTTTTTTTCTTTTTCTTTTCTGCAAATACAACGGGAGGTGACCGTCAGTTGGAGAGCTACCAAGGCTTCAACTGTTGTATCGTTAGTACAAAGAGATGAGCAATAACTATCTGGGCCTTTGAAAAAAAGGGTACAGTAAAGTGCACATAAAAATATGAGGAGAGGAGGGAAAGCACGGCTTGTAAAGGTTCATTTCAGTGAGAAGCAACAAGCTTAACATTATGTTGCTTTCATTTTAATGTGAGATTACAAAAATGATTCAAAGCATCAACTGATGGACACATCCTCAAACTATATGAGCGTCAAATTGTTTCTGTGCTCAAGGAACATTATGACTGGTTGTATAGAAGTATATGCTTCATGTGTTAAAGCTGCATTCTCTCTCCTGACCACCAGGGGGCGACTCCTCTGGTTGTATAGAAGTCTATGCTTCATGTGTTAAAGCTGCATTCTCTCTCCTGACCACCAGGGGGCGACTCCTCTGGTTGTATAGAAGTCTATGCTTCATGTGTTAAAGCTGCATTCTCTCTCCTGACCACCAGGGGGCGACTCCTCTGGTTGTATAGAAGTATATGCTTCATGTGTTAAAGCTGCATTCTCTCTCCTGACCACCAGGGGGCGACTCCTCTGGTTGTATAGAAGTCTATGCTTCATGTGTTAAAGCTGCATTCTCTCTCCTGACCACCAGGGGGCGACTCCTCTGGTTGTATAGAAGTATATGCTTCATGTGTTAAAGCTGCATTCTCTCTCCTGACCACCAGGGGGCGACTCCTCTGGTTGTATAGAAGTCTATGCTTCATGTGTTAAAGCTGCATTCTCTCTCCTGACCACCAGGGGGCGACTCCTCTGGTTGTATAGAAGTCTATGCTTCAATGTTAATGTTTAATATTTTTACATTCCCTATTTATTTATGTATGTATGTATTTTAGTTTTATAAGTGGTTTCCTGTGATTTTTTACCGTGTGCACGTAACGACATCACACAAACCTTCGTGTGAGGACACGTTGGTCTTAGAGTCGAGCACAAATAGCGCTCCTGTAAGAATATCATGCGATAAGACCTTTTAAATCCGCCTCGGCCTCAGAGATCCAGCCCAGTGACCCTCCCCGTCTAGACAGAAGCAAACACACCAAGGCCCTGCTGGCCGGAGGCTTTGAATCACGCACACAAACTAATTCTTTATTTCTTTTAACAGTGGGAACTAAATGTTTAGAAATATAAGTCTTTTATATCAAACATTTATTTCAAATCGTTATTTCTGTCGGCACTCAATATATATAAATACATGTGTATGTATATATACAGTATATATATATTGTGTGTATGTATGTGTATATATGTATATATATGTTTATATATATGTATAAATATATAAATGTGTGTATATATATATGCATATGTGTGTATATACAGTATATATATATATGTATATGTGTATGTATATGTGTGTATGTACAGTGTATATATATGTATATGTGTATGTATATGTATGTATATACAGTATATATATATATATATGTATATGTGTATATATATGTATATGTGTATATATATGTGTATGTATATGTGTGTATATACAGTATATATATGTATATGTGTATATATATGTATATGTGTATATATATGTGTATGTATATGTGTGTATATACAGTATATATATGTATATGTGTATATATATGTATATGTGTATATATATGTGTATGTATATGTGTGTATATACAGTATATATATGTATATGTGTATATATATGTATATGTGTATGTATATGTATGTATATACAGTATATATATATATATATATATGTATATGTGTATATATATGTATATGTGTATATATATGTGTATGTATATGTGTGTATATACAGTATATATATGTATATGTGTATATATATGTATGTGTATGTATATGTGTATATACAGTATATATATATGTATATGTGTATGTATATGTGTGTATATACAGTATATATATGTATATGTGTATATATGTATGTATATACAGTATATATATGTATATGTGTATATATATGTATATGTGTGTATATACAGTATATATATGTATATGTGTATATATATGTGTATGTATATGTGTGTATATACAGTACATATATATGTATATGTGTGTATATACAGTATATATATGTATATGTGTATGTATATGTGTGTATATACAGTATATATATGTATATGTGTAAATATGTATATGTGTATGTATATGTGTGTATATACAGTATATATATATGTATATGTGTATATATATGTGTATGTGTATATATATGTGTATGTATATGTGTGTATATACAGTATATATATGTATATGTGTGTATATACAGTATATATATGTATATGTGTATGTATATGTGTGTATATACAGTATATATATGTATATGTGTATATATGTATACGTGTATGTATATGTGTGTATATACAGTATATATATATGTATATGTGTATATATATGTGTATGTGTATATATATGTGTATGTATATGTGTGTATATACAGCATATATATGTATATGTGTGTATATACAGTATATATATGTATATGTGTATGTATATGTGTGTATATACAGTATATATATGTATATGTGTATATATGTATATGTGTATGTATATGTGTGTATATACAGTATATATATGTATATGTGTGTATATACAGTATATATATGTATATGTGTATATATATGTGTATGTATATGTGTGTATATACAGTATATATATGTATATGTGTGTATATACAGTATATATATGTATATGTGTATGTATATGTGTGTATATACAGTATATATGTGTATATATGTATGTGTGTATGTATATGTGTGTATATACAGTATATATATGTATATGTGTATATATATGTATATGTGTGTATATACAGTATATATATGTATATGTGTATATATATGTATATGTGTATGTATATGTGTGTATATACAGTATATATATGTATATGTGTATATATGTATATGCAACGTCTTCCTGTCATAAAGCAATAAAACACACATCTGGAGCAGGGGGGGGGGGGGGGGGGGGGGGCGGGGGGGGAGATAATATTCAGTTTGGCATTAAAGGAAAGGCCCGTTGTTAACATGCGTATATTTGTTTTCAATAACACGAGAGATTTATCAAACTCTCATAAATGGCCTTCTATGGAATATAAAGCTGTTGTGGTTAATGCCAGTAAAAATGCTGAGAAACTCATAAGTTCGCCCTTCCCGTGATTTATGGACGAAGCCTCGCCGTGAGCGTGGTTGTTGACGGTTTGTCATTTTTATAAAAAATGTGGGTCCCAAGTAAAAAAAAAAGAAAAAAAAGTCAAAGCTGCTGGTTGTGCTCCTTTATTGTGAATAAAATAAATACATTAAAAAAAAACAATAATGCTGTCAGTCAAATTTTGTTTTTTATTTTTATTTCATAAAAAATACGAGTTCCCTTAACTGTAACAAGGCGTCATTGGAGACATGATGATATGGAACATGATGTAAAAAAGTTATATGTAATCTTAAATACTATATACTGGGATATATGATGATTTTTTTTGCATACAATTGTAGCACTGACACTCAAAATATAAATTTTAATCAATAAATTCAGCCTTTATTTAAAGCCACGGCTAGCCGACGTGCTTCAGACGTGCTTCAACCTGCGGAGGCGTCCACAATGTCCGGGGGTTGTTGTTGTTGTTGTTGTTGTTGTGCAGGCTTAACGTTCCTCAGCCCGCGGTTTACTCCACCGACGAGGAAGAGGCTTTATTTAGCGAAGGCCGGCGAGATTAAAGACTAATCGAAGGAGCGCCAACCCGAAAAACGAGCTGGCAGTAAGTTCTGAGGAGCGAGCCTCCGAGCTGCCTTCTGTTCGCCGCCATTGATCACGAGAGGAGAGAGTCCAGGAGGTCCAGGGGGTCCAGGAGGTCCAGGGGGTCCAGGGGGTCCAGGGTCCACAGACCGGCTCTGCACTCGGTCCAGGACTCGTTCTAATGAGGCGGTGCTCCAATGCTTTCATCTGGGAATGATATAGAGCACACCCCAGAGACGTGTGATGTACTGGAGCACATCTCAATAAATTGGTGTTGCATTGAAGTGCACGTTGATTGGGGGAAAAATGCACTTTAGAGCGGTGCAAACGCATATGAGTGTGATATGTTTAATTTGAAGAGTGTGACGGACTGTGGAATAAAACATTTCAAACCGCCCGACGCCTCCAACATGAGCTTTTTTTCCCCCCCCCCCCCCACACCGTTTTTATTCCTGTATTGAGAAGCCAACGCAACCGCACCCACAAAATGAGCACGGAAATAGTTCATAAAACTTTGCCTTTGAGTCATTTCAGTGGAAATAGATGCAAAAAAAAACCTGTCAAATAAACGCTCGTATTTCCTTTAAACCCACCGTGTGCCACAGAGTTACATAATGAACTTTGTGTATCTAATTTTTCCAAAACTCGCTGCTCGGATCGTATGTCGTGGTTTATGAGTCACACATCGGATCAAGAGGACAAAGAAAAGGAGGAAATGTAACTTTTAGAGAAGCCACTCGGGCTAAATATTTCCTTTCACTTTGTTATCGGCCTCTATTGTGTTTTTTTATGTGCATAATATCACACTATTCAAATGATTAGAAAATATTATATTTTTACGACCTTAAAATCATCATTGTAATCATCATACATTACAACCTTTCTGAAGCTGGAAAAAGGAAAAAAAATGCATATTTCTCCATCAAATCCCTCAATGAGGGCCTGTTTGGGGGGGGGGGGGGGCGGAGATACAACTGTCATCCCGTGTAAACGAGGGATAATCTGCGAGGCTGCATTGTGTGCGCGGTGCTCGTCTTTGGCCCCGCACACAAAAGATGAATTAGTTTCAGTTAACGAGAGCCAGAACGTGTCGATGGGGGAAATGCGGCGTCGCTAATAGGCTTTAAAGTTAGAATAATGTGACGGATCCACATCCACTTCCTCTGTGAAAACCAACAGAACCCGTTCGCCAAACCCGGGACTCAAAACCAGACTTTGAACTCCACCAGCGCCACATGGAGCCTCCTTCTTCGTGGCCCGGGGAACAAAAAAAAAGGCTGGAAACATGGTTTAAACGAGCAAAATTCAGCTAAATTCAACATTATTTTTACTGAAATGACTCAATCTAACTCACTGGGCTTCTCAAGTGGCAACAAACCCCAAAAACAAAATGGCTGACAATCTTTTACTTGATTTTTTTTTTTCTTCTTTTTTTCTAACCGGTCAAAAATACCTAATTCTTCCCAGAAAGTGGACCATATTCTTTGAAATGTGTTCACCCTCAGTGACATGAGTCGGGCCGGCTTTTCAACCAACGCCTTCATTCCTGGACCCCCGAAAACGTGAGTCATTTAGAATCTGTGGGGCTGTGCAGTAGTCCATAACTGATGACAGTGACAGTACTAAACATGTCGTCCTTGTAGCTGGTTATTACACTCATGAAGCCACACGGTGGTCAGCCCGCTGTAAATGACATTGAAGTGTTTGAAGTGAAGCGCTCCGTGTCACTATGTGGATGTTAAATCCGGCTGAACGCCTCCCGTTTCCCCCTTCGTGCTCTTCCACAGAACAAAACCTCCCCTCGGTCATTCGCTCAGAACCCCACGGGCAAAACCTCCACCGCTCGGAACATTTAGAGGCCGACGGGCAAAACCTCCACCGCTCGGAACATTTAGAGGCCGACGGGCAAAACCTCCACCGCTCGGAACATTTAGAGGCCGACGGGCAAAACCTCCACCGCTCGGAACATTTAGAGGCCGACGGGCAAAACCTCCACCGCTCGGAACATTTAGAGGCCGACGGGCAAAACCTCCACCGCTCGGAACATTTAGAGGCCGACGCCGCCCTCAGACTGATATTCCATGTTGGGTATACAGTGTCTCTAAAGTATAAAGTGACAGCGGTGCAACGTTATTGATGATCAGTTTGAGGAGGATTTGGCCAGAGGTGATTTATTATAAAGTCTAATAGCAGTGGGCAGGAAATGTTCTCCTGTATCAGGAATGTTCAAGTCCATGTCCACGTCCTCCTGCACCGTGTCCACATCCTCCTGCACCGTGTCCACATCCTCCTCCACCATGTCCACGTCCTCCACCATGTCCACGTCCTCCTCCATCATATCCACGTCCTCCTCCACCATGTCCACGTCCTCCACCATGTCCACGTCCTCCTCCATCATATCCACGTCCTCCTCCACCATGTCCACGTCCTCCACCATGTCCACGTCCTCCTCCATCATATCCACATCCTCCTCCACCATGTCCACGTCCTCCACCATGTCCACGTCCTCCTCCATCATATCCACGTCCTCCTCCACCATGTCCACGTCCTCCACCATGTCCACGTCCTCCTCCATCATATCCACATCCTCCTCCACCATGTCCACGTCCTCCTCCATCATGTCCACGTCCTCCTCCATCATGTCCACGTCCTCCACCATGTCCACGTCCTCCTCCACCATGTCCACGTCCTCCACCATCATGTCCACGTCCTCCTCCATCATGTCCACGTCCTCCTCCATCATGTCCACGTCCTCCTGCACCGTGTCCACATCCTCCACCACCATGTCCACGTCCTCCTCCACCATGTCCACATCCTCCTCCACCATGTCCACGTCCTCCTCCATCATGTCCACATCCTCCTCCACCATGTCCACGTCCTCCTCCACCATGTCCACATCCTCCTCCACCATGTCCACATCCTCCTCCACCATGTCCACATCCTCCTCCATCATGTCCACATCCTCCTCCACCATGTCCACATCCTCCTCCATCATGTCCACATCCTCCTCCATCATGTCCACATCCTCCTCCACCATGTCCACATCCTCCTCCACCATGTCCACATCCTCCTCCACCATGTCCACATCCTCCTCCATCATGTCCACATCCTCCTCCACCATGTCCACATCCTCCTCCATCATGTCCACATCCTCCTCCATCATGTCCACATCCTCCTCCACCATGTCCACATCCTCCTCCACCATGTCCACATCCTCCTCCATCATGTCCACATCCTCCTCCACCATGTCCACATCCTCCTCCATCATGTCCACATCCTCCTCCATCATGTCCACATCCTCCTCCACCATGTCCACGTCCTCCTCCATCATGTCCACATCCTCCTCCACCATGTCCACGTCCTCCTCCATCATATCCACATCCTCCTCCACCATGTCCACATCCTCCTCCATCATGTCCACATCCTCCTCCACCATGTCCACATCCTCCTCCACCATGTCCACATCCTCCTCCATCATGTCCACATCCTCCTCCACCTCCACCATGTCCACATCCTCCTCCATCATGTCCACATCCTCCTCCACCATGTCCACGTCCTCCTCCACCATGTCCACATCCTCCTCCATCATGTCCACATCCTCCTCCACCATGTCCACATCCTCCTCCACCATGTCCACATCCTCCTCCACCATGTCCACATCCTCCTCCATCATGTCCACATCCTCCTCCATCATGTCCACATCCTCCTCCACCATGTCCACATCCTCCTCCATCATGTCCACATCCTCCTCCACCATGTCCACGTCCTCCTCCATCATGTCCACATCCTCCTCCACCATGTCCACATCGTCCTCCACCATGTCCACATCCTCCTCCACCATGTCCACGTCCTCCACCATGTCCACATCCTCCTCCACCATGTCCACATCCTCCTCCACCATGTCCACATCGTCCTCCACCATGTCCACATCCTCCTCCACCATGTCCACGTCCTCCTCCATCATATCCACATCCTCCACCATCATGTCCACGTCCTCCTCCATCATATCCACATCCTCCTCCACCATGTCCACGTCCATCTATTGTACGGTTATATCAAGGTTTTGTTTTTATGTTATATTTCCTTGCTTTGCTTTGTCTTTCACGGTCAAAGTAAACAGTTTTTAAAGGTGCTATGAAAATGAAGTAATAATTCTGTATTAATATTATTAAGAAACGATGAAATATGTAATGATATATATCAAGACATCACGTTGCTGCTCATCACAGCCACACCGGCTCCAAGCTTCGTAACCTTGGCCGTGACTTTAGCGGTCAAATGAAAAAATAGATAAATAAATATTTAATTTTCTATATTCGGCACAATAAAGGTGCATCGTTATTTGCTCGTCCTCGTCTTCCCTGCAGCACGAGCAGACTGTTACTTCATTAAAGAATGGCCGTTAACGACAAGCGGCAGACATTTTAATTTGTCACAGCAGGGGAGGAACCAAGAACAAAAGCATCGTTAATGTTAAGAGCCTATTGTTAAGAGATGTGAGGCCCCTCGGTTACTATGTATACACTGTGACTTTGATTCTGGGGGGGGGGGGGGCACCGGGGGGCCACAGACGGCGATTATCGTTATGGACGATAAAACTGACCCACACCTGTCAGCTGCCGACGTTTCATCTGCAGTGCAGCCAGTGATGGATGAGCCCGCCTCCTCGGCTCGGTGAGCCCGTCCGGCGCCGGTGACGCCTGACAAGACTCGTTGGGGCAAAACAACTCCAACGAGGGAAGAGGTGGGAGGAAGTGAAGACAATGGAAGTGGAGCGGGGAGGGAAGATGTGAAAGGAAGTGAAGATAAGTGGAGCGGGGAGGGAAGAGGTGGGAGGAAGTGGAGACAAGGGAAATGGATCTGGCAGGGAAGAGGTGGGGGGAAGTGGAGACAAGGGAAGTGGATCTGGGAGGGAAGAGGTGGGAGGAAGTGAAGATAAGTGGAGCGGGGAGGGAAGAGGTGGGAGGAAGTGAAGACAAGGGAAGTGGATCTGGGAGGGAAGAGGTGGGAGGAAATGAAGACAAGGGAAGTGAAGCGTGGAGAGAAGAGGTGGGGGGAAGTGAAGATAAGTGGAGCGGGGAGGGAAGAGGTGGGAGGAAGTGAAGACAAGGGAAGTGGATCTGGGAGGGAAGAGGTGGGAGGAAATGAAGACAAGGGAAGTGAAGCGTGGAGAGAAGAGGTGGGGGGAAGTGGAGACAAGGGAAGTGGATCTGGGATGGAAGAGGTGGGAGGAAGTGAAGATAAGTGGATTTGAGAGGGAAGAGGAAGTGAAGATAAGTGGATCTGGGAGGGAAGAGGTGGGAGGAAGTGAAGACAAGGGAAGTAGATCTGGGGAGGGAAGAGGTGGGAGGAAGTGGAGACAAGGGAAGTGGATCGGGGAGGTAAGAGGAAGTGAAGACAATGGAAGTGGAGCGGGGAGGGAAGAGGTGGGAGGAAGTGAAGACAATAGAAGTGGAGCGGGGAGGGAAGAGGTGGGAGGAAGTGAAGACAATGGAAGTGGAGCGGGGAGGGAAGAGGTGGGAGGAAGTGAAGACAATGGAAGTGGAGCGGGGAGGGAAGAGGTGGGAGGAAGTGAAGACAATGGAAGTGGAGCGGGGAGGAAAGAGGTGGGAGGAAGTGAAGACAATGGAAGTGGAGCGGGGAGGGAAGAGGTGGGGGGAAGTGGAGACAATGGAAGTGGAGCGGGGAGGGAAGAGGTGGGAGGAAGTGAAGACAATGGAAGTGGAGCGGGGAGGGAAGAGGTGGGAGGAAGTGAAGACAATGGAAGTGGAGCGGGGAGGGAAGAGGTGGGAGGAAGTGAAGACAATGGAAGTGGAGCGGGGAGGGAAGAGGTGGGAGGAAGTGAAGACAATGGAAGTGGAGCGGGGAGGGAAGAGGTGGGAGGAAGTGAAGACAATGGAAGTGGAGCGGGGAGGAAAGAGGTGGGAGGAAGTGAAGACAATGGAAGTGGAGCGGGGAGGGAAGAGGTGGGAGGAAGTGAAGACAATGGAAGTGGAGCGGGGAGGGAAGAGGTGGGAGGAAGTGAAGACAATGGAAGTGGAGCGGGGAGGGAAGAGGTGGGAGGAAGTGAAGACAATGGAAGTGGAGCGGGGAGGGAAGAGGTGGGAGGAAGTGAAGACAATGGAAGTGGAGCGGGGAGGGAAGAGGTGGGAGGAAGTGAAGACAATGGAAGTGGAGCGGGGAGGGAAGAGGTGGGAGGAAGTGAAGACAATGGAAGTGGAGCGGGGAGGGAAGAAGTGGGAGGAAGTACACGTTTCTACATTTCCATCGAAGAAAGTCTTTTACTTTTACTGCATTCATCTCGCCAATTTGCGGATTAAAACTTTCTATCCAACTTGTGAAAATCTCCAACTTACACTTACATTTATTTCTTAAACCGCACGGCGACTTTTATTCTATTATGAGCTTTTTTAATGTTTTACTGACTCTTTTTAATTGTTTTAACGAGTGTTCTTAATTGTTTTTAAATCTTGTTTTCTCTTGTGTTTTGATGCTTTTAATGGTTTTATGCAAAGCACTTCTGAATTGCCTCGTTGTTGAATTGTGCGATGCAAATAAACTTGCCTAATGAAAAGAAAAAAGGATAATTCATCCCTCGTAAACAACAGCATGGCTATTTCACACTCCAGTAAGGAGGAAGCATCAGAGCACTAGATACCTTTTGAATTCATGAACTCTCTCTCTCTCCCATTGCTTCAGTCAGATTTAAAAGTCATATAAAATAATCAAACTGATGGCCCTTAATATTGGCCCCTTAGGTACTATCTCTGCAGCATGACTAAGACCCCCCCGCCCCCCCTAAACTACAACAATATCAGCATTCGTTGGCGGTTTTCAACAAACAGAAAGAAAGAAGAAACCAAAACCAGAGAGGTTCAAACTGGTGTATCGTGACCTTGGGGTCGGAACGTCTGCAGCCGGTTTATGAAGGTAGATTTGTGTCTTTAATTACGCAAACGAAAATCTAGGTTTTGAGAGCACATTTCTTGTTTGTAAGTGAATTAATTGTTAGTTTTGCTAATTTGTTGCTGAAAATCAAAGATCTTCCAAAAATCAAACCTTCCGTTAGCGTAGCGAGCCGAGCCGAATCCACCAATAGAAACTCCTCGCTCGTTCAGCAGCGTAAGCCCCGCCCACTACGTCCAAACTCAACTCGTAGCTTTTCGTTTTGAAAGCAAAGGTTTTTATTTTGAGAGCAAAGGTTTTTTTATTTTGAGAGCAAAGGTTTTTTTTATTTTTAGAGCAAATATTTTTATTTTGAGAGCAAAGGTTTTTTTATTTTGAGAGCAAATATTTTTATTTTGAGAGCAAAGGTTTTTATTTTGAGAGCAAAGTTTTTTAAGATTTTTGATTTGCAGCAACAAATTATAGTTTCATAAGCAAAACTAACAATTAATTCACTTACAAACAAGAAATGTGCTCTTAAAACCTATTTTTTTGTTTGCGTAATAAAGACACAAATCTAAAAAGTATTATTATTATTATTTTCTTCAAGCAAACAAAACCACTGTGAAAACCCTCCAAAGAGCTCACATGCACAACGGGTTGTGCATGTGAGCTCTTTGGAGGGTTTTGGCAGCCGAGGTTTTTGGGCTTTTTTTTGTCCGATCTGGTTGCCCGCTCAGAAATGAAGCCAACGGGCACCGCAAGGTAAGAAAAAATGGAGCAGCCGGCCAGAGAGCTGACAGCCGATATACATACAGAGATGACGATGTTGACGCCTGAAGAACAGCTCAATGATTTATGAAATCTGGATTAATGAAGTCTGAAAAGCAAAGTATAAACACCCAGAAGAAGATATTGATTCGAGAAGCACACAGAGTGAGGATTTACTCTGCAGGACAAAAGCCGGTTAAAGATGGTGAGTGAGATGCTATGTGGGTCAAAAACGTCGCACAGATTCCAGGCAACTCGCTTGAAAATTGGAAAACGATCCTCCGGAGCCGACTCGTGTCACATTAAAAGTGCTGGAGGTGTCTCCGGCATCGCCCGTCCTGCAGGGGGAGGGCGCCCGGCGGTGTTTTCCTGGGAATCGGCGTGACAAGCCGTTGACCGCGTCCGGTCACTTATCCGTCGCGCGAGGCGCAGTGAGGCCGTCACGCAGCCGCCTCCAGCTGTCCAGCTGAATGGCGGTCAGGGGCAGGAGGGGGGGGGGGGGGCTCAGAGCCGGTTCACTGAGCAAGCGTTCCCCTGGCATTCGGCGACTTTCTTTCTTTGGACCCAAAAGTTTGTTTCTCGCAGACACGAACGTGGGCCAGAAAATTTGAAGTGAACACACCGACGCACTGTGGGTTGGCGTGAGAGGCTAATTAAAGTCAACAAATGGAAGTGGGCCTTTTCAATTCTGTGAGAACCTCCAACGTACTGAATCTAAGGTTCAGTATCTTGGATTGCAATCAGGCCCCAATTGGGCCCCAAAAAGAAAAAACATCACGGGTTTTGATGCCAAACATGTAATCGACTGTAAAAAATACGGAATATCGGGGAATTCGAACGACACAAAATCTCTTGGCGGTACTCGTTTTTTCTACGGTACCTGCGAGAACCGTAGGTAGGGAAAACATTCTCCGAAAGGCACCAAAACGCCAAGTTCAGTGCAGCTGGTACGACAGCCACCTGTCACTCAAAGCAGCCACGCCCCTAATGATGCATAACTTCAAACCTTAATATAACTTATTTATAGAAATTTACCCCGTGTACATTTGCCATGAACGAGGACATCGGCTATAAAGACCAACACCTTCTTCTTACCGGGCTGTTTTAACATGGCCGTCAATGGGGATTTGGAGCCACGCTGCCTCAAGTGGCCACTCAATGAACTTCAGCTGCTGGTTCAAGCGCCGTTAACTATAGGGAATCAGCTTTGATCAGACATTCATCAGCTGATCCTGTTTGTTTGTTGAAATCCTCCACTCAGGTCTAACAGTAACCAGATCCAGACCCCCACGGCTTCCTGTCTCCTCAGCTGATGAGTTTCACGAGTGATTACAGTTATAATTTTTTTTTTTCTTCTCTCGCGCACTGACTCACGGTGTCTGAGGGGTAAATTGGAGCGCTTTGAGCAGCACGAAGCATCTTCGTGATCGTTTCCGACAGTTCTAACCTATTTACGTGTCACATGAAACAAAACGGGAGAATTAAAGCGTGTTTGCATATTTTTTTTTTACGGTTTGCTTTCTCTAGATCGCAGCGGTGGGAGGCATCGGGTGTTTTCACTTGCGCCGTGTCCCCGTAAACGACACACACACACACACACACCGGAGCCGTCCGACCCGATTGGACGTCGGCTGGCCAATGTGCCGCCGTTGGATGGCGGTCTGGTTGACCTCTAACCTCTGAGCCCAAATCAGTTTCCAATGGCAGGAACAAGAAAGTCCACGTTTCTCCGAATCTCGGCTAAACCCTGGAATAACGTTGGCGGACAGCACCATTGGTAATATGTCAAAATAATGAAATACAAAATAAAAGCTTCATAAAATAAATGCCATAAACTGCAAACATGTAACATAGCGTTCACTAGAAAATACAAAACTCCAATCCACAGTATTTTCTCTGCAGCCCGTCACACCACATTGGGTTCTCCGTGCGCGGCGTTCCTTCTGGCCAAATACCGATTGATTTTCTATTTTTTTGGAACGTACAAGTGGCCGGCGCCCAGATTGCTGTTACATCATCACTCATCGTTTCGGGGGCCCGTCCAGACTAATTTGATCACGGCGGGATGAAAGTGGTCCACCGGGGCTGTAATATTGTGTGTGACATCATGTTCAACCCCACATGTTCCAACGGGGAGCTGCTGTAGCGATGCCCTCTGACTAGCGTCTCAAAAACAACCCCCACAGGTCGTCTTAAAACTGACTCACGCGATGGGGAGAGTTGATGAAACTAAACGCCGCTGACATGAGATCTGGAACGGGAGGCACACTGTGTCACTTCTGTGCTTCAGTTACACGTTTACATGCAATGCTCGAGTTACTTCTGAATGTCTGGGACCTTTCAAAAGGAGCGAATAAATACGTTCAGAGTGGTTCTGTTGATGCTCTCGCTCGGTATCTAGCAAGAGGATTTAAAAAATAAAATAAAATGTGTGACACGTTTGTTCAAAGTAAATAAAAAAGAAACGGGTCCATTTTTGCGTTTGCGGTCATTTTTTCCCCGCCGAACGGAATCTTCCGTGAGCCGTTACTCCCCCGATTGTCATAGAGACGGCCGCGATGTTAAATGTTTTTAATTTAATTAATAAATAAATAGAAATTATTGTATTCAGCTCAATGCAATTCCAAACTATACAGTCTTTTTTTTATTATGTAAAGGTTACGATTATTTATTGAGAAGATATTAATTAACGGCAATCGCAGTTTTTACAGTGTAGAGTGAAACATAATATAATATAATAATTAATAATAACGTAATTGTTCATCCAACACCGATTCACCGTCTCTCTTGTGTAAGATTTTACCAATTTTAATGACGAAGAAATCTTTTTAAGTTATCGATTGAATGAAAGAATCCAAAGTACTCTTGTTTCTCTCTCTCGTCCCGTTTCTGAACTTTGGACTTTGAACACACATAAATTAGCACTAACGCGCTAAATCTGTCTAAAACTTAAATTTAACAATAGCATTTTGTCTTTGTGCTGCATTTATACAATAACAGACAGTCAAAAACAGACAGTTAAATTAATTAGTATTTTATTTTGAAGGAATTCAATAAATAGTCTTTAGTGGCCCAATCTGAACTTGGCAATGCCCCCAATGGGTACCGCGCTTCTGTCATAAACAATTCCGCACGTCTCAATTATCAAAAATCGCATATGTCGTTTACCTCGATATGATCGTACACGTTTTGGTGGCCACTCCCCTCCCCAAAAAAGATGAGGAATACCCCGATAAATGTCTTTCGCGTTGAGAACCGACTGACCCGCCGTTTTTGACAGATGTCGACGTCGATGTTACAAAAATATTGGCTACAAAACAACAACAAAAATGTGTTACTTTTGTAGCCAATTTTTTTGGCAACATCGACGTCCGTCCAAAAAAACGCCAGCGCTCCTGTTTTGGGTTCCGTTGTCACGACGACCACGGAGAACAAAGCGAGTCGAAAAATAGTGCTGCTTGTCGTCGCTGTCACGTGGATAACGGAGGGGGTTGACGTTAATGAGCACGTCCCAACGAGAAAAAAACCCTCTCGGTTTGTGATCGAAGCGGTGGCGGCGGCGGCGGCCCGGAGCGAAGACGAGCGCCCAATCGAGTCGCTCAGGCGAGCCCCCCCTCCCCCTCCCCTTTGACCCGTCTCCGAATGAGCAGCCTGGCGAAGACCCTCCACGTCGAGGAGGCCGGGATGGCGGCACGGAGGCGTGTGGACGGCACGGTGAGGGCGTCAAGGGCGTCGAGCAGAATGAAAATGACCCAGAGAGACAGAAGGGAGATGCCGAGAGAGAGAGAGAGAGAGAGAGAGAGAGAGAGAGAGCGAGAGAGAGAGGGAGAGAGAGAGAGAGAGAGAGAGAGGGAGAGGGAGAGAGAGAGAGAGAGGGGAGAGAGAGAGAGAGACAGAGGGGAGAGAGAGAGAGAGAGAGAGAGCGAGAGGGAGAGAGAGAGGGAGAGGGAGAGAGAGAGAGAGAGGGAGAGAGAGAGAGAGAGAGAGAGAGAGACGGAGAGACGTGTTGTTCTTCTTTTTGTGGCTTTTCTTTTTCAGAATCAGCCTGTGACCCACATCTGAGCTTCAGAGGAACAGCATTAAATATCGTTAGTCGTTCCATGAGGCGCCCGCTGACGAGGCTGTTGGTCGGGATCATGCCCGTGTGCAAGCGGTTTTTTTGGGGGGGCGCGGGGAAAGGGAGAGGGGGGGGGGGGGGGGGGGGCTCGCCTGAGCGACTCGATTGAGACGCTCAAGCGAGGGCGCTCGTCTTCGCTCCCAGACGCCGCCGCCGCCGCTTCGATCACAAACCGAGAGTTTTTGTTTTTTTTCTGGGGGGTGGGGGGGGTGGGGGGGGGGGGGGGGGGGGGGGGGGGGGGGGGGGGGGGGGGTGGGGGTGATCGGTAACAGAACATGAAATTTGATTCACTGCTAAATGTCAAAGTTTCGTCAGCTGGCAGCCTCGGTTAATTTCAAATGAGAGAAGAGAAAAGAAAAAAAAGAAGACGTCCATGACTCTCTCTTCCTCCCTCTTCCTCTCTCTCTCATCCTCTCTCTCCCTCTCCCCCTCTCTTCCTCTTTCTTCCTCCTGTGCAGACCAAAGGAAATATAACTTTTGATAACACTATACTTTAATTTGACCTCTGGTCGGGCCTCCCGCTGACCTTTGCCCTTTCAAACCGAGCACATGAAACCCAGCAATAAGAGTTAGCAGACTTCAAAGCAGATCAAGAAAGACGAAACAAATCCCAATTTCCAAAAGACACCCTGTCAGTTGACCCCTGACCCCCTCAGTTCAGAATAATAAAAACACACAACTCTCATCAAACCGCCGACAAACGCCCGCGAAGCCTTTCGGCCTCGGGACGCGAGCGGATCGTTCTCCCTTCATGAAGCAGACCACTGAGCTATCCCAACGAGCCGCTCATGGACGTCCATGTGTGTGTGCACTGTTGCCTGAGGCACACACACACACACACACACACACACGCCTCCGTGTGAGTCCACTTTACTGTCGACTGAACGATTCGGGGCAATCGGCTTCACCGAGGAGAACCAAGGGGGGGTTAAAGATGGAGGTCGGGCAATGTGGTGGAAGAGTCGAGTGGTTTTCAGAGCTGTGGGGAAGGAATTCATTAATTTTGGTGATTTATTGCAAGGTCCCAGATTTGATCCCGACTGGGGGCCTTTGTTTGCATGCCACACCCCCTCTTCTCTGGCCACACCCCCTCTTCTCTGGCCACACCCCCACATAAATCTATCCCCTCCAAAAAACAAGAAAAAACATGTTCGATGCAGTTTGTACTTTAATGAAAAAACCAAAGAAGAAGAAAAAGAAGAAGAAGCCTCCAAACACTGGATACAAATCTTTGTCTCTCACACACACACACACACACACACACACACACACACACACTCTTCTCCTCGTTAACGACACATGTGCCCCCCCGCCCCTCCCGGGCTGCACACGCAGTCACGTGACACGGGAGCTTTTTCATGACATATAATGAGCAAGAATCAATACACGCATGGCGGTTAAAGTCCGGATGAACGGGCGCCGCTGCACTGTAACGGCGAGTTAATGGGATGGAAACGCAGTCGGACACATCGGGAAAACCCCTAGCTGACCTACAAAGCGGCGAGGACTTCGCTGGAGCTCAACGGCGTCCAGAAAGATGTCGCTTCTCTTCAAATTGTACATTCGAGTAGATAAAAAAAGAAAAGAAAACACATCCAGCATATTTACTTTGTATTTAACTTAACATAAATACAGTAAGTTGTTTATATTACTCAGTTAAACTTTAAAGCATTTTATTTTTTTAAATAATTATGATCATATAAAATATATTAATAATAGTAGTAATAGGAAGAAGAATAACGATAATAACAATAATGATAATACTTTGAAATGAAAAAGTATCTATAAGCCAGTTTCTTGCGGGCGTCTCAGGTGACAACAACAACAACAACAACAACAACGCATTCAGCACAACCACAGTGGAATCTGGGGGTTTTAATAAAGATTTTGTGATTCTAAAAACTGTTTTTATTTTGGCTTCGGGATCAAAGAGCCAGAATAACGGCGACCTTTGGAAAACGTTTCTCTTTGAAGCGATCTGTCGCCTCCATGATCCTCAAAAGAGCAAAGTCAGAACGTGAATTGTGAAGACACACACGCACACACGCACACACACACACACACACACACACGCACACACACACACACACACGCTTGTCCTTTTGCACTCTCTCAGTTTACGTAACCGTAATGCAGGAGGCGGCTCGACCGAGACGTCCTGGACCCGTTAACTTGGTTGTTCCGGGGAATTCATTCATTCATCACCATGTTGACCTGATGACCTGCGGGACGAGAGACATGAGTCGTGTGGACAGGAAGCACTGGCCTGTGTGTGTGTGTGTGTGTGCATGTGCGTGTGCGTGTGTGTGTGTGTGTGTGTGTACACACTTTCCCTCTTTTGCATTCATTTTTCATTCATTCATTCATACATGTGACCCACAGGGGCGGCCATGTCTTCAACAGGAGGACAGCTGCGAAGCCAGTAACACGTGTGTCCAGGGAAATTAGTAATTAGCTTTGTGGAACCCAGAGTCAGTGAAAGATAGAAGAACCTCCATGAAGCAGCTTTGTGGAACCCAGAGTCAGATAGAAGAACGTTCATGAAGCAGCTTTGTGGAACCCAGAGTCAGTGAAAGATAGAAGAACCTTCATGAAGCAGCTTTGTGGAACCCAGAGTCAGTGAAAGATAGAAGAACCTTCATGAAGCAGCTTTGTGGAACCCAGAGTCAGTGAAAGATAGAAGAACCTCCATGAAGCAGCTTTGTGGAACCCAGAGTCAGTGAAAGAGAGAAGAACCTCCATGAAGCAGCTTTGTGGAACCCAGTCAGTGAAAGATAGAAGAACCTCCATGAAGCAGCTTTGTGGAACCCAGAGTCAGTGAAAGATAGAAGAACCTTCATGAAGCAGCTTTGTGGAACCCAGAGTCAGATAGAAGAACCTTCATGAAGCAGCTTTGTGGAACCCAGAGTCAGTGAAAGATAGAAGAACCTTCATGAAGCAGCTTTGTGGAACCCAGAGTCAGTGAAAGATAGAAGAACCTCCATGAAGCAGCTTTGTGGAACCAGAGTCAGTGAAAGATAGAAGAACCTCCATGAAGCAGCTTTGTGGAACCCAGAGTCAGTGAAAGATAGAAGAACCTCCATGAAGCAGCTTGTGGAACCCAGAGTCAGTGAAAGAGAGAAGAACCTCCATGAAGCAGCTTTGTGGAACCCAGAGTCAGTGAAGATAGAAGAACTCCATGAAGCAGCTTTGTGGAACCCAGAGTCAGTGAAAGAGAGAAGAACCTCCATGAAGCAGCTTTTTGGAACCCAGAGTCAGTGAAAGAGAGAAGAACCTCCATGAAGCAGCTTTGTGGAACCCAGAGTCAGTGAAAGAGAGAAGAACCTCCATGAAAGCAGCTTTTTGGAACCCAGAGTCAGTGAAGAGAGAAGAACCTCCATGAAGCAGCTTTGTGGAAACCAGAGTCAGTGAAGAGAGAAGACCTCCATGAAGCAGCTTCGTGGAACCCAGTCAGTGAAAGATAGAAGAACCTCCATGAAGCAGCTTTGTGGAACCCAGAGTCAGTGAAAGATAGAAGAACCTTCATGAAGCAGCTTTGTGGAACCCAGAGTCAGATAGAAGAACCTTCATGAAGCAGCTTTGTGGAACCCAGAGTCAGTGAAAGATAGAAGAACCTTCATGAAGCAGCTTTGTGGAACCCAGAGTCAGATAGAAGAACCTCCATGAAGCAGCTTTGTGGAACCCAGAGTCAGTGAAAGATAGAAGAACCTTCATGAAGCAGCTTTGTGGAACCCAGAGTCAGTGAAAGATAGAAGAACCCTTCATGAAGCAGCTTTGTGGAACCCAGAGTCAGTGAAAGATAGAAGAACCTCCATGAAGCAGCTTTGTGGAACCCAGAGTCAGTGAAAGATAGAAGAACCTTCATGAAGCAGCATTGTGGAACCCAGAGTCAGTGAAAGATAGAAGAACCTCCATGAAGCAGCTTTGTGGAACCCAGAGTCAGTGAAAGAGAGAAGAACCTCCATGAAGCAGCTTTGTGGAACCCAGTCAGTGAAAGATAGAAGAACCTCCATGAAGCAGCTTTGTGGAACCCAGAGTCAGTGAAAGATAGAAGAACCTTCATGAAGCAGCTTTGTGGAACCCAGAGTCAGTGAAAGATAGAAGAACCTTCATGAAGCAGCTTTGTGGAACCCAGAGTCAGTGAAAGATAGAAGAACCTCCATGAAGCAGCTTTGTGGAACCCAGAGTCAGTGAAAGAGAGAAGAACCTCCATGAAGCAGCTTTGTGGAACCCAGTCAGTGAAAGATAGAAGAACCTCCATGAAGCAGCTTTGTGGAACCCAGAGTCAGTGAAAGATAGAAGAACCTTCATGAAGCAGCTTTGTGGAACCCAGAGTCAGATAGAAGAACCTTCATGAAGCAGCTTTGTGGAACCCAGAGTCAGTGAAAGATAGAAGAACCTTCATGAAGCAGCTTTGTGGAACCCAGAGTCAGATAGAAGAACCTCCATGAAGCAGCTTTGTGGAACCCAGAGTCAGTGAAAGATAGAAGAACCTTCATGAAGCAGCTTTGTGGAACCCAGAGTCAGTGAAAGATAGAAGAACCTTCATGAAGCAGCTTTGTGGAACCCAGAGTCAGTGAAAGATAGAAGAACCTCCATGAAGCAGCTTTGTGGAACCCAGAGTCAGTGAAAGATAGAAGAACCTCCATGAAGCAGCTTTGTGGAACCCAGAGTCAGTGAAAGATAGAAGAACCTCCATGAAGCAGCTTTGTGGAACCCAGAGTCAGTGAAAGATAGAAGAACCTTCATGAAGCAGCTTTGTGGAACCCAGAGTCAGTGAAAGATAGAAGAACCTTCATGAAGCAGCTTTGTGGAACCCAGAGTCAGTGAAAGATAGAAGAACCTCCATGAAGCAGCTTTGTGGAACCCAGAGTCAGTGAAAGATAGAAGAACCTTCATGAAGCAGCATTGTGGAACCCAGAGTCAGTGAAAGATAGAAGAACCTCCATGAAGCAGCTTTGTGGAACCCAGAGTCAGTGAAAGATAGAAGAACCTTCATGAAGCAGCTTTGTGGAACCCAGAGTCAGTGAAAGATAGAAGAACCTTCATGAAGCAGCTTTGTGGAACCCAGAGTCAGTGAAAGATAGAAGAACCTCCATGAAGCAGCTTTGTGGAACCCAGAGTCAGTGAAAGATAGAAGAACCTTCATGAAGCAGCATTGTGGAACCCAGAGTCAGTGAAAGATAGAAGAACCTCCATGAAGCAGCTTTGTGGAACCCAGAGTCAGTGAAAGATAGAAGAACCTCCATGAAGCAGCTTTGTGGAACCCAGAGTCAGTGAAAGATAGAAGAACCTCCATGAAGCAGCTTTTTGGAACCCAGAGTCAGTGAATAATAGAAGAACCTCCATGAAGCAGCTTTGTGGAACCCAGAGTCAGTGAAAGAGAGAAGAACCTTCATGAAGCAGCTTTGTGGAACCCAGAGTCAGTGAAAGATAGAAGAACCTCCATGAAGCAGCTTTGTGGAACCCAGAGTCAGTGAAAGATAGAAGAACCTTCATGAAGCAGCTTTGTGGAACCCAGAGTCAGATAGAAGAACCTTCATGAAGCAGCTTTGTGGAACCCAGAGTCAGTGAAAGATAGAAGAACCTTCATGAAGCAGCTTTGTGGAACCCAGAGTCAGTGAAAGATAGAAGAACCTTCATGAAGCAGCTTTGTGGAACCCAGAGTCAGTGAAAGATAGAAGAACCTCCATGAAGCAGCTTTGTGGAACCCAGAGTCAGTGAAAGATAGAAGAACCTTCATGAAGCAGCATTGTGGAACCCAGAGTCAGTGAAAGATAGAAGAACCTCCATGAAGCAGCTTTGTGGAACCCAGAGTCAGTGAAAGAGAGAAGAACCTCCATGAAGCAGCTTTGTGGAACCCAGTCAGTGAAAGATAGAAGAACCTCCATGAAGCAGCTTTGTGGAACCCAGAGTCAGTGAAAGATAGAAGAACCTTCATGAAGCAGCTTTGTGGAACCCAGAGTCAGTGAAAGATAGAAGAACCTTCAATGAAGCAGCTTTGTGGAACCCAGAGTCAGTGAAAGATAGAAGAACCTCCATGAAGCAGCTTTGTGGAACCCAGAGTCAGTGAAAGAGAGAAGAACCTCCATGAAGCAGCTTTGTGGAACCCAGAGTCAGTGAAAGATAGAAGAACCTCCATGAAGCAGCTTTGTGGAACCCAGAGTCAGTGAAAGATAGAAGAACCTCCATGAAGCAGCTTTGTGGAACCCAGAGTCAGTGAAAGATAGAATAACCTCCATGAAGCAGCTTTGTGGAACCCAGAGTCAGTGAAAGATAGAAGAACCTTCATGAAGCAGCTTTGTGGAACCCAGAGTCAGTGAAAGATAGAAGAACCTCCATGAAGCAGCTTTGTGGAACCCAGAGTCAGTGAAAGATAGAAGAACCTCCATGAAGCAGCTTTGTGGAACCCAGAGTCAGTGAAAGATAGAAGAACCTTCATGAAGCAGCTTTGTGGAACCCAGAGTCAGTGAAAGATAGAAGAACCTCCATGAAGCAGCTTTGTGGAACCCAGAGTCAGTGAAAGATAGAAGAACCTTCATGAAGCAGCTTTGTGGAACCCAGAGTCAGTGAAAGATAGAAGAACCTCCATGAAGCAGCTTTGTGGAACCCAGAGTCAGTGAAAGATAGAAGAACCTCCATGAAGCAGCTTTGTGGAACCCAGAGTCAGTGAAAGATAGAAGAACCTCCATGAAGCAGCTTTGTGGAACCCAGAGTCAGTGAAAGATAGAAGAACCTCCATGAAGCAGCTTTGTGGAACCCAGAGTCAGTAACTGACGTATGTTGTGTCGACTGTGAAGAAACAAATGAAACTGAATTGAATTGAAAGAAGAAGATTTGAAACAAAATAGTCTCAGATTAAAACGATGAGATAAGGAAGTTGCAATAAATAAATAGAAATATTCAACAAAGGGAAAGTAAATATGTAAATTGTCTTTCGGTCTTCGGTGGCATTGAATACGGCTGCGTGTGTGTGTGTGTGTGTGCGTGTGAAGTGTGTGAAGTGTGTGTGTGTGTGTGTGCGTGTGTGTGTGTGTGCGTGTGTGAAGTGTGTGAAGTGTGTGTGTGTGTGTGAAGTGTGTGAAGTGTGTGTGTGTGAAGTGTGTGTGTGTGTGTGAAGTGTGTGTGTGTGTGTGTGCGAAGTGTGTGAAGTGTGTGTGTGTGTGTGAAGTGTGTGTGTGTGTGTGCGTGTGTGTGAAGTGTGTGTGTGTGTGTGAAGTGTGTGTGTGTGTGTGCGTGTGTGTGAAGTGTGTTTGTGTGAAGTGTGTGTGTGAAGTGTGTGAAGTGTGTGTGTGTCTCGTAATTTGTAGACAGACGTGCAGAAAAATAGGTAAAAGTGGATTTTTGTGAGTATTTTCTGTTTTGTGTGGGTGGAGCTCTCCCTCTCTCTCTTTCTCTCTCTCTCTCCTTCTCTCTCTCTCTCTCTCTCTCTCGATTCAACTTAGCAGGGCGGTCGGAGCGGCGGCCATTTTTTACGTCCGCCGTTGCCAGCGACAACCGTTGTAGCGGGCTAACTTCTGTGTGAACTAAACGGCTCATTTTTTATGTAACCGACGTAGCATCAAAAGCGTGGCGGAATTAGCTCGCTAGAGAGCTAATTCCACCACACATTAGTTATTATTTATTAATTATTATCATAATTCTATTCCGGTTACATAAAAACTGCTGAACAGCGCTCCACCTCACTGCTCCTCGCTCCAGAAGGACCAGCTAACTAGCTAACCAGCTACCTAGCTAACCAGCTAACTAGCTTTATGAGCGCAGCACGTCTACTTTATCTTGAACGTATTGGTGCTTTGAGCTGCAGAGCAGCAGAGAGACGCCTCGGGGCACTAATACTTTAATCTAGTTTCATTCACAGCGACACAGAGTTCAAACAAGTACATTTAATCACAGGGAAGTGTGCGTACGTTGATCTGTGACTGTGGTTCAGATGTGTGCGCGTCCTTTTAATTCACATCCGTACGCCTGAGAGTCACTCCCGGTAAGATAAAGACCACATTTTTTTTTCATAATCCCACTGCAATTACCTCGTGAAAAAAGAGAGAGAAGAAGAAAAAAAAAGAAGCTTCTTTTCTCTTCTTCTCTAAGCTGCGAGAACATTGACTTCATTACCGTCCCCGTATTCAGACGCCCCCGAGGGCTCTTTGCATCGCTGCTGCTCCGTCAGAGAAGTCAGGCAGAATTTAAAAGATGATCGTCGTATCGCCATAAAAGCATTCGCACTTTTTGTCAGATATTGTATTTGCCTGAATTATATCTCGCCCCCCCCCCCCCCCCCCCCCCCCCCCCTCCTCCCCGTTTGTGATGCGTTTGCGATACGTCTCCATTAAAGATAATCATCGGGAACCCTTTCGAGAACCCACCCAGGGCCTCGCGGTTCCTCTTTAATTATGAGTTTACATGCATGGGCACGTTCTCCGAATGAAAGTCACAAGATATAAAAAAAGTATTTCTTCGTGCCCATCTCGCCCCGCGTGTCGATAAGCGTTTTTTTGTATTATTACGCACTTTAGAGAATCTTTTAACGCACATTTTACGGCCCCGGTGGAGTCGTTGACCCGCGACACTGTCGAGATCAAAATCAAGCGCACCCAGAGCCTTTAACCATAACACACACACACACACACTAATGCATATTATCACTGTAATAGATTCAAACCACTTTAAAAAAAACAGCCTGTTTTACGCTTCATTTAAACAATTAATAAATACATTTAGATAATTTAATCGGTTTTCAAGAACCATCCTGTGTCGTAGAAACATTGTGCATTCATAAAAAAAAAATCCCCAAATATAATATCACTATTATTATATTATATTATTATTATTTGGAGATAACTTAAACTGTGACACTTGTTTTTTCTGTTTTCCTTTTTTTTTTTGTATACATACAAAATATTACAAAACATATTATCTCACTATGGAGTTGAAATTATTGCATTTACAATACTAAAAAGAAAAACATTGATTCCAAAACTACAGTTTTACATGTTTACAAACAAAACATATAAATCTGGTCCTGAAACATGATGTATTGTTATAGATTAAACTACCAAAGGAGTTAAATGAGCTCCACCTCGACCAATTAAAGCACCGCTTACACGTTACTGACAACACGTTGCAGGAATATCACGAGATATAAAGTCGGGCATTAATTTTCCAAACTTTAAGCACCTTTTGTTGAAAGGCTTCTGAACTTTTTTATATTTCTAAAGTATTGTGTTTTTATACAAGTAAATGATTTGAGTAGAGAAATGAACGCGTTCTGAGGTTTCAGAGAGAAATCTAATTAAAAAGCATGTCGGCCTTTTAGCTCGTGAAACCTTTTCATTATTATTTTTTGGATTAATCTAATGAGATGGTCGAATTAATTTTAACTTCAGAAGCCAGAAGTTCAAAGTAAAGACGTTTTTCACCGTGGAAATCAAAAACCATATTGTTCTCTGCTCCCAACGTGGAACCTTTTGTCTCTCAGGAGCTCAACGCGACGGGTAAATAGTTTTTTACTTTAAAGTCATAAATCAAATTTTAAAAAAAGAACATTTTGCTTAATGTTTAACCCGATATCATCCGCTGTGTTCTTGTTAGTTTAGTTCATTTCAGTCAGTCGATTATTCACAACAACTTCGCCCACACAGTTATGAACGTGGTCAAATCATAACATCAAATAAATAGAATAAAACTAAAGAAGCCTGAGCTTTTTTGTGCTTTCCCTTAATTATTATATATTTATATATATATATATATATATATATATATATATATATATATATTTATTTATTATAAATAACATCACAAATAAGAAGCAAATAAACAAAACAAGGACAGATCAATGTAGCAACATGTCACAAATATGAATCAAATTCAATTCAATATGCCTTTATTGGCATCAAAATAAAAGATTATTATATATTAAATATTAATATTAACACATTACTATTGTTACATTAAAAAAAATCCATATATTTAAAGTATTATGAGTAGTGTTCACTCAGCTCTTTGAAAGTTTGGATCACAGTTTTCATATTTCATTGAATATTTGTTGTTTTTACAACGCTCTCCTCTCTGAGAGACGCATTAAATATTCTGCCGCTTCATATTTTCTCTTTTTAGGGCGCGGAGAACATTCTTCATAACATGAACGTCCCGATTTGTGTTCTTCACCTCGTGTGAAATAAGTTCTCACGGCTTCATCAGCTGTCAGTGGTTCTGCTTCAGGGCTCGTTGGCGTCGGCAACGCCACACAACAGAGCCAGAGGTGGCAGAGACATTGTGTTGCATCACATCTGACCCCCGACCCCCCAACACCCCAACACCCCAACCCCCC
>NC_046968.1:27341200-27353700 GCF_009769545.1 Cyclopterus lumpus
CTTTTTTTCAACGTTTCTTTCCACCAAAAATAGGAAAACTAATTCAGTTGTAAATTGTAAATGATGTAAAGAAATATTTGTAAAGAAATATTTGTAAATTCTAAAAAAAATATTTGTAAAGTATAAAAATATATATAATTTGTAAATTTTTTTTTTTTAAATTGTAAATTAAAAAAATATATATAAAATTGTAAAAAAAAAAATTAAAAAAAATAAATTGTAAATTATAAAATAAATTGACGAAAGCGAAAGCTTTTGAATCTCAAGCCATGAAGAAATTCGCATCGACCCGCACCGAGAGGTCCGGCACCCCATTGCCCCCCCCCCCCCCTCACCTCCACCTTGTAGATGTTGGACGGGTGGTCCCTGCGGCCGCAGAACTCAGTGAGGGTCTTGCAGCAGCTGTCAGGCACCATCCTGCCGGCGGCGTCTCTGGTGCGGATCCAGGCGCTCTCAGCCCAGTCCGACGAGCTGTTGCTGCCGCAGCACTTGAACTGAGACAGAGGGAGACAGGTTTCATATCTCTGGGGGGGTTGGAGACGTCAACTTGGAAACGTTAGAACTTTAATGGCAGAGTTTCTAGGCAAAGACAAACAAAACTCTTTGTGTGACCGGCTGGTTAGCTTAGCTTAGCATAAAGACTGTAAACAAGGGGAAATTGCTAGCCTGGCCAAAGGTTAATAAGTACGGGACTATTTTCTTGGGGCAGGAACTTCCTTCTCTCCGGTGGCTGACTGACTCAATTATGAAATGCTGCAGCACAAAACCACAACAAGTTTGTTTTTTATTGTTCTGCACGTACGGAACAAAGTTAAGTCGAGAGCTTCAGGGGGCTGGAAGCTGGATTTGATGTGAAGGTGACGAGTTCACTACAGGGTGCAGACGAGTCCACTACAGGGTGCAGATGAGTCCACTACAGGGTGCAGACGAGTCCACTACAGGGTGCAGACGAGTCTATTAAGGGTGCAGAGGAGTCCACTACAGGGTGCAGACGAGTCCGCTACAGGGTGCAGACGAGTCTATTAAGGGTGCAGAGGAGTCCACTACAGGGTGCAGACGAGTCCGCTACAGGGTGCAGACGAGTCTATTAAGGGTGCAGACGAGTCTATTAAGGGTGCAGACGAGTCAGCTACAGGGTGCAGAGGAGTCCACTACAGGGTGCAGACGAGTCTATTAAGGGTGCAGACGAGTCCGCTACAGGGTGCAGACGAGTCTATTAAGGGTGCAGACGAGTCTATTAAGGGTGCAGAGGAGTCCACTACAGGGTGCAGACGAGTCCACTACAGGGTGCAGAGGAGTCCACTACAGGGTGCAGAGGAGTCCACTACAGGGTGCAGACGAGTCAGCTACAGGGTGCAGACGAGTCAGCTACAGGGTGCAGAGGAGTCCACTACAGGGTGCAGACGAGTCCACTACAGGGTGCAGAGGAGTCCACTACAGGGTGCAGAGGAGTCCACTACAGGGTGCAGACGAGTCCACTACAGGGTGCAGACGAGTCTATTAAGGGTGCAGACGAGTCCGCTACAGGGTGCAGACGAGTCCACTACAGGGTGCAGACGAGTCCACTACAGGGTGCAGACGAGTCCACTACAGGGTGCAGACGAGTCCACTACAGGGTGCAGACGAGTCCGCTACAGGGTGCAGAGGAGTCCACTACAGGGTGCAGACGAGTCCACTACAGGGTGCAGACGAGTCCGCTACAGGGTGCAGAGGAGTCCACTACAGGGTGCAGAGGAGTCCACTACAGGGTGCAGACGAGTCCACTACAGGGTGCAGACGAGTCCGCTACAGGGTGCAGAGGAGTCCACTACAGGGTGCAGACGAGTCCACTACAGGGTACAAGAGTCCAGTCTTTGAAGTTATGACCAAATGAATATGTATAAATCATAGTTCCTCTCTGTCCTTCAGACCAGCGCGTCATAAACGTTGCGTCACACGTTCGTATTACAGTCGGCATGTTGCCGTGTCTCAAAAGGGTCTCATTGTGTTTGCTTGGTCAATAGTTTAGGTAACATAAGATGAATAACCCCCCCCCCCCCCCCCCCACACACACACACACCCTGCCCCGCCCCCCGCTCACCTCCTGCTGCAGCTTGTCCACGGCCCTGGTGACGTGCTCCTGGGAGCTCTGTTTATACTTCTGGGTCATGGTCTCTCTCAGGTTCTGCTTCAGCTCCTCATTCAACTGTTCAGACACACACACACACACACACACACACACACACACACACACAGATGTATGAACTGTATACATGTAGCGGGCGGTCTGGGGGCTGGGGGGGGGGAGGCTCAGTTTCTATGGCAACAAGCCAGCTGGGAAACCACTGTAAATCAAAGCGTGAAGAAGATATCAAGGGAGTGAGTGATGAGGGGAGGAAGGGGGGGGGGGGAAGGAGACAAAGACAAAGAGAGGTTTCAGGTTTACCTGCCGACAGTTTCAGAAGGAAACGCTGCGGCAGAGAGGTCGAAAACAACGGCTCAACGTTCAAAATGGATCGAAAGCAGTCGGACCTGCAGACGTCGACGTGTAAACTTGGGCCGTCGACCAGAACTGTGCATCACGACCCCACACAGCCGCTAACCTAACGGAGACACGGCGTTTTCTACTGTGCTATGACTTTCGGCTAACGGAACTGCCGCTACACACACACACACACACACACTTCTGAGTCGATTAGCTGCATACGTCGCCGCTTGTGCAATCAAAACACGCTGAAGGTCACAAAAAGGGAACGAATATATCGGCGTTTGTTGCTAAGTGTCGGAGCACGTGTGTCTTCGCGTGTCTTTGAATTCAACGCCAGACGGTAAAGAGCGTTTTTTGGCGTCGGCTACAAATTGTCGTTTCTCCGGCGGCGACACGTGACACAAACGCGTCTGTGGAGTTTTGTTTCAGGGGGGGGGGGGGGGGGGGGGGGGCTCCGTTTCAGAGCGATTAAATCCCAAATTAAAGTCTAAATGGTTGTGACACGGCGTAACGAGGACGACTCGAGGCCTTTTTATTTCTCCCATTCCGTCTGGACTAAATGCACCGAGAGTAATGCGCTCCGTCTGATATCTACATATTTTTTCGGAGGGGGGGGAAGGGGGGGGGGGGGGGTAGTGGTCCGTTTGATATCCACGTCCCGGCAATCCGATGTAACCGCGTTTCGCCACTCGATTGACGAAGAGCCGCTCCATCGATTCTTTTTTCCTATCAGACGGTGTGTGAATCTCAGATGATGGTTTTATGATTTACGGTCGACTACGATGGGTTCTTTTTATTACTTTAGTGACAAGGGGGAGGGGGGGGGGGGGGGGGGGGTTACCTGCTTATTGTAGACGTAAGCCAGGACGCCAGCCAGGATCTCCAACAGGAAGATACACAGCAGCAGGATGAAGTACTGTGGACGAGAAGAACGAGGAGAACCAGGCAGTTAGAGGACGGTCATGTGAGAACAATGTACAAACAGGAGCGCCATTTATTCATCCAGAGTCGCCTCGTTTTGGAGGCATCGGCCGTACAGACGTCTCCAGTCCAACGGCCAGATGAAACGCACGCCGACGAGGTACGCACTGAGAAATCTTCACCAAAGTTAGGAGTTCCTGCACGGCCGACGTCGTGGGGTTTGATTCCCAGCAGTGGAATTAACGGAACGAGTGCAACCGTGCCGGCCCATTAAAATAAAAACGTTTCGTCCCACCAGGCCCACGGGAGTTAGAGGCAAGGTCTGCGAGAAGAGATATTATCAGACCTCATAAAAAAGAAAAACCTTGACCTAAATTCCTCTGGCCTGCTGCAATGAGAGAGAGAGAGAGAGAGAGAGAGAGAGAGAGAGAGCGAGAGAGAGAGAGAGATTAAAGCTCCTACGAATTTAAGCTGTGTGTTGATTGTGGCGGCCCCCGGTGGACCAAAGTGGTAGCGCTGCAGTCCATCGTTTTGCGTAAAAAAGTTCTTAAAAGTTCCATTTAATTTGAAGTTACTCCGTCTTCGTCACAACTCTTCAATAACAATATTTAACGGAAATGTTCAACGACTTTTTTTTTTTTTTTAAAAAGGCATAAAATGAGAGTTTTAGAGGCTGGAAGATGAACAGAAACACACCAAAGCCGCGTGGCAGCAGTCTGCATTTCTATATTAATGAACGTAAGCTCCGTCTTGCTATTAATTAGGTTTTAAAATCAGTCTTAACTTTAACAAATGCATTTGTGAACGATTACCTATAAACCATTTTTCCCCCTCAGCTCAGAACAGGGACTCCCGGGCTAATGGAGGACTGGTGCTGGTCCCACACGGACCCGAGGAGGCTGAATTACTGACTGCAGCGACCTCTTTATGATCGCAGGCTCTCTCTCTTCCTCTCTCTCTCTCTTTATGTGTGAGCTGCCATTCTCCTCCCGGGGCGACCGAAGGGAACAGAGTAATTACTGGAGAAACAACTGTGTGCAAAACTATTTATAATGTTTCTTTTTCTGCACTGGCTTTAAACGTTCTGGCTGAGAGAGAACACACACACACACAGTATTTATGTTATTTAACACTGTAAATAAATTAGATTTATGTCAGTAAACACCATAAATAACACACACACACACACACACACACACACACACACACACACACACACACACACACACACACACACACTCACACGCCTCATATTGTCCTCAGAAATGAGCAATGATCTTAACCAAGTCATGAAAGGTCGGACCGGGGAGCCGAGCAGCCGACGGAAAAATGACCGATGAAGCGGCGGATGCTTTAATTCGTTTGCCTCTGCAACAAAAAACATTAAAATTCACAATTTAATAATAATATATTACATTAATATAACGATTCAAAGTTGGACGGAGAGAAAATAAATACGCCGTGTGCGTACGAAGGGGGTTTGGCCCGTTAGGGCGTCGTGAAGCACACGTCATTCAAACTCAAAAACAAAGCGGCGACGTATGCAGCTAATCGACTCAGAAGTGTGTGTGTGTGTGTGTGTGTGTGTGTGTGTGTGTGTGTGTGTGTGTGTGTGTGTGTAGCGGCAGTTACGTTAGCCGAAAGTCATAGCAAAGTAGAAAACGCCGTGTCTCCGGCTGCAGATTAGCGGCTGCGTGGGGTCGGTGATGCACTCAGCTGCGTTAGCACTAGCGGACCCTAAGATATGATGCGGTTTGATGCGGTTTGATGCGGTTTGATGCGGTTTGATGCGGTTTGATGCGGTTTGATGCAGCAGAACTGCCGGACTGGCCGTGGTGCACGATCCTCCGGGGCGGAGATAATGAAAGCTGACCATAATAAATTGAATTTGAATCTTTTTTTCGGCAGGAAGAGGTTTATGTCGAGGAAACTAAAAGAGAGAGACTCAAGACTTGTAACTGCACCAAGTCAGACAGGTCCGTTCCTTCACTGAGATTCATCGACCTAATCTCCTCAAAACTACACGATGCACCCGGGACGAGAGGAACTCAATTTACACACAAGTGCCGACTAATAAATCTGGAGGTGACTCCACATCTCCTGCGTACGGACGGATCTGGAGACCCGTCACTGTTCCTCAGTATTCAGTGTGGAGCACCTCAAGCTAATCTTTAGTGTGTCATAATGCGTCTTATTGATGCTACCGTGAACATGTCCTTTTGAAATACTTGTGTTTATGTGTGCGTTTGTGTTCATGTGGGAACGTGGGACATTTCAACCCTTATAACTACGGTTCTTTTCTGTACATTTTGTTACTTTTGTACTATAATATTTAAACAGTGCACTCTAAATCAAATTCATTATTATTATCATTATTGGTATTAGCGTCTTTGAGGATATATAAAAGGAGGATATCTAGTTTTAAGTCAAATGACACTGGATTTGCAATCTTACCCTTTATATTTACTCTTGAAATTTATATGAAAAAGAATATTTAGAGAATAAAAACAGCAATTCCATTTGCCTTCGTACGGTCGCATACAATTAAAAATATGTTTTTTGTTTCTTTGGTAAAACATTTTAGTCGTTTCCAGTAATAAAATGAGTGTTTGGCATTCCTCGTCGTTGTTTATTTGTTAACAATGATTTGCCACAACTCCGTTTTCAGCCTCTCACCACGAGCAGGAGCTTCCTCTGCTCCCTGAAGGTGGCGCAGCAGCCCAGCACGCCCGTTACCATGACGATGACTCCAGCCAGGACCAGGATGTAGGCGGAGGCGGCGTAGGTCTTGGAGGAGAGCAGGCTGATGTAGTCGCTCTTCACCCCCAGGGTCCAGATGCCCACCCCCATCACGGCGCCGCCCGCCAACTGGGAGACGAGAGAGTCGCACATTTAATCCATTAATTGAGAAAATCACTGGCAGATTAATCAACAAATTAAATACTAAACTCTTCTCTTTTTTTTTTTAACCATTCGTTAGTTGGGGAAAAGGCTTCTTTTTTTTTTACAGGACTTTAACCCTACAAGATGGACTAAGCCATCAAAATAAAAAAGCTTCAATCCAGCATATAAATGTCATTAGTTTGAGAGAATATGAGGAAGATTAAAATCAACGTGATGACATCTGTCGCCGCGCCAACGCAGTCCATTTAAAAAGCCTAATTTAACTTTAATAAAAGAATAAAGCAGGGGGGGGGGGGCTAGACACTTGTAACCGCACCCAGAGAAAGATATTTACTCTCTTTCCTCACTGTTACGTTTAAAATGGGAACCACAGGGGTTCAATGGTAATATTAATCACAGTAATATTATTTATCCGAGTGCGTTTGGTTTTTAATTCTTTATTCTCGTACGGTTCCTCCTGCAGTCTAAACATGTCCACTAACAGAGAGACATCACGTCCAACCCCCCAAAAAAAGTGAGATGGAACTTTTTTTTTCACCTCGAGGGGAAAATGTAGGACATATAAAAAAATAAAGATTATCGATAAAGTGCGAACCAAATATCAGGGATTCTGAATCTCAATAGTTACAGATGACCCAACGCTAATAATAATAATACGTTTGACATTACAGCTGCATGTGGTTCTACCCCTCCTGTGTTCTAGAGGGGAGGTTCTCATCTCTCTCTAAGGAACCCGTTCCCAGCCTCGACTTTATCTCCACATTGTGCTCAGAGCGAGCTGCTCTTAAATTAAATCAAAATGAATGGAACAGCGAAGTGGCCTAAGTGTCGACTTAAAATATTAATGCGCTCTAAATCTGGATGTAAGTACTAGCAGATATTGGTTTAGGGGCCACGTCTTAAAAGATTAAGATGTATAAAACCTGTAAATGTTAAAAAATGTAATAAAGAGAACAGAAAGAAATGGGGAAATATCGGTTTCTGTGCCAAGAGATCATTTCATTAGATTTAGTCAACACATAATAGGTTTAATGCATTTACAGTGTACTTTATTATAATATTCTAGTTTACTTTATAAAAGAAAAGCTTGAAGCTTGAGGCAAAGAGACGTCATGACGCCTCTCTGGCTCCAGGGGGCTCCAGAGGTCAAACGGGGTCACGTGTTTGCAGTAATCGCTCCATCTGCTCTCTGTGTCTCAACCTGCTGTTGAAACTCAATGAAGCACATTTAAACTAACAAAAAGGATAACTGTGGCGCCCTCTGGTGGCAGCCGGAGGTACAAGCCGGAAACATTGAGAAAGGGACCTTGAAGTCAGTGCCTTTCCTTTTCTGAGCAACTAAAACAAAGTAAAAAATACGAGTTCTAACGTGTTAAAATCTGGTCCAAAATAACCCCGAAACGCTAAAATGTCATCTTTTAGCTCCTTTTATGTATTTTATACTTCAATCCAATGCAAGTTATTACTATTATAGTTATACTATTAAAAACTTTGCTCTGTTTAAATGTTATTGTTTGCTCAAAACGCATCTCCTTGTTTATGTTCACAAACATGTTCTCCAGATCAGTAACCGATCTGGAGAACATGTGTTAGTAACCGATCTGGAGAACATGTTTAGTAACCGATCTGGAGAACATGTGTTAGTAACCGATCTGGAGAACATGTTTAGTAACCGATCTGGAGAACATGTTTAGTAACCGATCTGGAGAACATGTGTTAGTAACCGATCTGGAGAACATGTTTAGTAACCGATCTGGAGAACATGTTCAGTAACCGATCTGGAGAACATGTGTTAGTAACCGATCTGGAGAACATGTGTTAGTAACCGATCTGGAGAACATGTTTAGTAACCGATCTGGAGAACATGTGTTAGTAACCGATCTGGAGAACATGTTTAGTAACCGATCTGGAGAACATGTTCAGTAACCGATCTGGAGAACATGTGTTAGTAACCGATCTGGAGAACATGTTCAGTAACCGATCTGGAGAACATGTTCAGTAACCGATCTGGAGAACATGTGTTAGTAACCGATCTGGAGAACATGTGTTAGTAACCGATCTGGAGAACATGGTTAGTAACCGATCTGGAGAACATGTGTTAGTAACCGATCTGTAGAACATGTGTTAGTAACCGATCTGTAGAACATGTGTTAGTAACCGATCTGTAGAACATGTGTTAGTAACCGATCTGTAGAACATGTGTTAGTAACCGATCTGTAGAACATGTGTTAGTAACCGATCTGTAGAACATGTTTAGTAACCGATCTGTAGAACATGTGTTAGTAACCGATCTGGAGAACATGTTTAGTAACCGATCTGGAGAACATGTGTTAGTAACCGATCTGGAGAACATGTTCAGTAACCGATCTGGAGAACATGTGTTAGTAACCGATCTGGAGAACATGTTTAGTAACCGATCTGGAGAACATGTTTAGTAACCGATCTGGAGAACATGTGTTAGTAACCGATCTGGAGAACATGTGTTAGTAACCGATCTGGAGAACATGTTCAGTAACCGATCTGGAGAACATGTGTTAGTAACCGATCTGGAGAACATGTGTTAGTAACCGATCTGGAGAACATGTTTAGTAACCGATCTGGAGAACATGTGTTAGTAACTGATCTGGAGAACATGTTTAGTAAACGATCTGGAGAACATGTGTTAGTAACCGATCAGTAGAACATGTGTAAGTAACCGATCTGTAGAACATGTGTTAGTAACCGATCTGGAGAACATGTTTAGTAACCGATCTGTAGAACATGTGTTAGTAACCGATCTGGAGAACATGTTTAGTAACCGATCTGGAGAACATGTGTTAGTAACCGATCTGGAGAACATGTTCAGTAACCGATCTGGAGAACATGTGTTAGTAACCGATCTGGAGAACATGTGTTAGTAACCGATCTGTAGAACATGTGTTAGTAACCGATCTGTAGAACATGTGTTAGTAACCGATCTGGAGAACATGTTTAGTAACCGATCTGTAGAACATGTGTTAGTAACCGATCTGGAGAACATGTGTTAGTAACCGATCTGGAGAACATGTGTTAGTAACCGATCTGGAGAACATGTGTTAGTAACCGATCTGGAGAACATGTGTTAGTAACCGATCTGGAGAACATGTGTTAGTAACCGATCTGGAGAACATGTTCAGTAACCGATCTGGAGAACATGTGTTAGTAACCGATCTGGAGAACATGTTCAGTAACCGATCTGGAGAACATGGTTAGTAACCGATCTGGAGAACATGGTTAGTAACCGATCTGGAGAACATGTGTTAGTAACCGATCTGGAGAACATGTTCAGTAACCGATCTGGAGAACATGTGTTAGTAACCGATCTGGAGAACATGTTTAGTAACCGATCTGGAGAACATGTTCAGTAACCGATCTGGAGAACATGGTCAGTAACCGATCTGGAGAACATGGTTAGTAACCGATCTGGAGAACATGTTCAGTAACTGATCTGGAGAACATGTTTAGTAACCGATCTGGAGAACATGTTCAGTAACTGATCTGGAGAACATGTGTTAGTAACCGATCTGGAGAACATGTTCAGTAACCGATCTGGAGAACATGTTTAGTAACCGATCTGGAGAACATGTTCAGTAACTGATCTGGAGAACATGTTTAGTAACCGATCTGGAGAACATGTTCAGTAACTGATCTGGAGAACATGTTTAGTAACCGATCTGGAGATGAAGATTTGTCTTCTTTGTAAACATTGTACATTATTTTAACTTAAAGCCTCAAAAGAATAGAAGCTGTAAAAAAAATTAAAAAAAACAACTATGCAAAATAACCCATCAGGGAACGGGGGGGTTCAGAACGAGAGCGTCACGCAGAAGGAACACTGGAACCGTATCACTTGTTTTTCGGGGAGGGGAATTCAGGCTTTGAATGCATCTCCTGTGTCCTACTTCGACAACGGGAACCGGAACAGCAGCCGGCTGGATGAAACGTGGCTTTGTTGGACCGGGGGGGGGGGGGGGGGGGGGGGGGGGGGCAGAATTAATGTGCCATGTAAAAAAACAAACACGCCAAACAAACAATGTCAACACAAGGTCATCTTTCAGCGCATGTAAGATAAACAAACTAAAACACAAACACAGCAGCGTCGACTCACCCAGAAGAAGAAGTTGAAGGCGAACAGCAGGTACTTCAGGCAGACGGTTCCACACGGTTCCTTCTTGTCCTTGTTGGCCCCCATGCTGCAAAAGACGGCAGACCCCAGGTCAGTTGTGACCAGTCAACACGGGCGTCGGTACGGCATGTCAGAGCCGCTGGCATCAGTTATGTTTAATAACCACGAGGATGTTTAATAAACTCCACACATAAAAAGGGTTAAGTGAGGTAAAACGGTGCCAATGGGAGCGGGGGTTCGATGCCTGCTGTCCCCATTCGTCAGTGTTTGATACGCTTTGGTACTTGGTCTTCATCAACAACAACAACAACAACAACAACAACAAAAGTATTGAAGGTTTGATTTCCTACTTTAAAATTAAAGTTAGACCCCAGCTGATTTAAGAGATGACACACTATGTAAAAAAAATTGTTTGTTGAAGGTTATTAAGTCACAAATACAAATGTAATTAGGGTTGAAACTTAATATTATCCTTTTCTTAATAATACGGTCGATAAAAACAAGAATAAAAACTGCGAAAAACCTATTTGGGCCTCGGCGACGTCTTCAATCTGGAATTATTTATATGACCAACAGTCCAAAACCCAAATATATTCAATTTACTGTCATGTGATAAAGAAAAAACGATTAGATTAAAACAACAACGATGAGATCCCCCCCTCAATGCGACACACTGTACCTTTAAGATGAAAAAGGTAATGACCCACCGAGCTGAGTCATTACAGGTGTGTGAGGAGAGAACCATGACTCAGGACCGAGTGGGAGCGGAGAACCACCACCTCACTTCCTGTCCAACTGCTTCTAGAAGAACTTTTTTTACCCCCCCCCCCCCCCATTGTTTCATAAATCGAGTTTTAAAAAAAGATGGAAGCTCACTCAGTATTTATTCACCGTATTAAAAACACGCCAAAAGGTGCACACGCTACTTCCTGTCTTCAGGTAAAGATCGTTTGCTCTTTTTAAACCCTGCAGTGTCCTTGGCTCACGAGCCCAGACTCGCCCTCCACCAGCTGCCTCCTTTTCTAAACTCCCCCCTCCCCCCCATGTCCACGACTACGATGAGCACTCTCACATGAGAGAGTGAAAGAGTGCATCTGGGCCTCCGTCTGGTGGCCATCTGTCCGGGTGGGACCACTTAGCGTGACCTTGTTAATTAAATTCAAACAACAGCCCACGGAGAAAAAACTGCTTAGTCAAGAGAGAAAATGTGTCTGTTTAAAAACACGGCAGGAAAAATAAACACGGACGACTCCCAGGTCGGAAAAACGCCATGGCAGCGACCTGTCAATCACCTTGTGGCCCCGCCCTAAAGCATATTTGACTCTAAATGGACCATAATTTACTAAATGAAGACTTGAAACTAGAGATTGAGACCATAAACTCATGTTTACAATGTTTACTGAGGGAATACATCAAGAGAAGTGGAGTCATTTATATAGACTTCTATACAACCAGAGGAGTCGCCCCCTGGTGGTCAGGAGAGAGAACGCAGCTTTAACACATGAAGCATAGACTTCTATACAACCAGAGGAGTCGCCCCCTGGTGGTCAGGAGAGAGAACGCAGCTTTAACACATGAAGCATAGACTTCTATACAACCAGAGGAGTCGCCCCCTGGTGGTCAGGAGAGAGAATGCAGCTTTAACACATGAAGCATAGACTTCTATACAACCAGAGGAGTCGCCCCCTGGTGGTCAGAAGAGAGAATGCAGCTTTAACACATGAAGCATAGACTTCTATACAACCAGAGGAGTCGCCCCCTGGTGGTCAGGAGAGAGAACGCAGCTTTAACACATGAGGCATATACTTCTATACAACCAGAGGAGTCGCCCCCTGGTGGTCAGGAGAGAGAACGCAGCTTTAACACATGAGGCATATACTTCTATACAACCAGAGGAGTCGCCCCCTGGTGGTCAGGAGAGAGAACGCAGCTTTAATACGTGAAGCATAGACTTCTATACAACCAGAGGAGTCGCCCCCTGGTGGGGACATTAGAGGGAACGTAGGTTTAAGACATGAACCATAGACTTCTATACAACCAGAGTCGCCGCCCCCTGGTGGACAT
>NC_046968.1:27358700-27406200 GCF_009769545.1 Cyclopterus lumpus
AATATCTCCAAAACCCACGACAAAAAACTGTGTTATTAAGGTCAAAAAGGGTTAAAAGTTAGAGTGGGAGGAGAAATGGACTGTTTTCGCAAAAGAGGGCGATATTTCTGTGGCTCTGGTGTAGCCGAGACTTCCTCTTCAGCGCGCTGCTCGTTGTTTTATCTCCAATTTGAGAGCAACTCGAGATGCAAGACCGGGGTCGGAGCTGAGAGACGAGTAGCCCGTTTACAGGAAAACATTTTGAAATCACTAAAAAGATGAACCCGTCCCTTTTGACTCTCCACTCGGTTTGTTTACCGGCATTCAACCGAAACCTGTTTGAATGAGATGTGTGAAAACTACTTAAGACTACAAACGGAATCCAGAGCGCCCTTCCCTTTGCCTCAATTACAAAAGTACAAAAGAAAATGGCGATTGTTGTTAGTTGTAAAGGCAAAAGTGTCACAGCTCACCTAGCTAGCTAGCTAGCTAGCTAGCTAGGTTAGCGACGGGGAGTGAGATGGAGGGCTGTTTGGCTCATTTTCTGTCACCGGTGTAGCATTAAAGCACGGTGTAATTAGCAAGCTAGCTAAGTAGTCAGCTGTCTGCTAGTTAGCCTGCTAGCGTGATAATTCCACCATGCTTTAATGCTACACCGGTGACAGTAAACGAGACAAAACAAAGCCTTCTTCTCAGGCGATAGCAACGTGCTTTTCCTCCGCTGTGTCTGCAGAACTAAGTCGTTAAATGTTTCTCGTTAACTCACCTCGGCGAGTCCACGACTTTCTGTACGTCAGTTTAGTTTGTATGAAAGTTAGCCGGCTGCAACGGTCGCCGTGGCAACGGTGCACGTAAAAATGGCCGCCGCCCTGATCCTCTTGGCTACGTTGATTCGAGAGGGAATCCAACTCCTAATTCATGATAATGTGTCCGGATAATAAGAACGTCCCGTGAATAAGTGAACGTAAATCTGCAGCAGAATGCTAACGCGCGCGTCCCGTCTCTTTTCCACAGAGCCTCCGCTGGATTTACCTGACGCTTCACCGGTTTTGAATATGACGGCTCGACACCAAAGACCGAACCGCTTGAATCTGTTCCCGCTGGAGCGGTAGACATCGACACCTCTGGCTCGTTGACATGTGCTCATCCCGTTTCCCACTTTGAAAGGACTTCAGAGTAAACAGGACTAATTCCTACGATGGAGCCCTACTGCCGTGTGAAGCGCGGAGCCACTTGAAGGCCTCGCCGAGACCCCCGCCCCCGAACCCGCCAGCACTGTTGTGAGTGGATTGATGTTTCTATGTAGCGCGTGTGCGAGTGCAGTGCAGCCTTGGATCCGGCGTGGAACCGCAACAGTCCGCCCGGGCGCCCAGCCTTCGGGCCGGAGACGCTCCAGACGAGCAACTACTCTCTGGTGCTACTGATCCAGCTCAGCCTGCTCTCCTTCGACCTCTTCGTGAACTCCTTCAGCGAGCTGCTGAGGGACGAGCAGGCGGTCCAGCTGGTGCTTTTCATGTGAGTTCCTCGCAGTTTCAGCATAATCTCCGGCTAAGAATAGTTCTTTTGGGATGCTGGAATGATCTGAAACAGCGTTGTACAAAGACAGTAATCTATCACACATCCTCCTTCTCTCTTGTCTTTTCTCTTTCTCCCCCCCCCCCCCTCCCCCGTCTGCGCTCCCCCTCAACAGAATCCAGGACATCGGCATCCTGTTCAACCTGATCATCATTCTGCTGATGCTGTTTAACACCTACGTGTTCCAGATCGGCCTGGTCGCCATATTGCTGGAGCGGTTTAGAGCTGCGTTAATGCTCTCTGCCCTCTACTTGACCTTCAGCATCATACTCCACTCCTGGCTCATGGTACAGATCCACACCGACGGCTCGTGGTCACGCTCGGCCTTTTCAAAACGCGACTCTTTGTCATTTTTCGGTGTCAAGTCTGTGCGCTCCGAGATCGGGGTCTCGCTCGGAAAAAAAACACATTCATGTGTGTGTGAGAGTGTGTGTGTGTGTGTGTGTGTGTGTGTTTGAGAGTGTGTGTGTGTGTCATAACGATCTACATTGATGAATCTTACGGAGGAGGGATTTACTGCATCAAAAGGTTTGAGACTGGAACCGGCTGCCGCCGTCCAACAAGTATTTTTCTCAAGTAATGATATATATATATATATATATATATATATATATATATATATATATATATATATATATATATATTTTTTTTTTTTTTAAAAGAAAGTTTTGCTAACCCCATCTCAATATTGAGTGTGGAAAGAAAGAACAACTTGCCTCAATCAATGATGATTAAATGTGTTTTCATCATCAAAAAGTAGGCAGCGACTATAACGGGGGACTTTTATTGTGAAGGATTTGGAGGAATGTGTCCCATCAGGCTGGTGGCATTAAAGTGTCGAGTGTGGACCCACGAACGTGACTGATGTGATGAGACTTTTGCAGCGTGTAGTTAGATTTGCAATTTCATAGCTTGAAAAAAAAAAAACGAGTGTGATATTATTGAGCATATTGTAATAAACAGTCGTTTGTTTCACTGAGAGATGCAACGTCAACATGACCGTCGATGTTTTCTGTTTAATCTTTTCCAGAATCTACGTTGGCTGAAAACCAACAGGTTTATTTGGACGGACGGCCTTCAGGTGCTGTTTGTGTTCCAACGAGTCGGTAAGACGAACCGTTAACGCCGACCAAAATATAGTTTATTTTGAAAGGTCAAAGGGAGCTTTAAAGGAGGTCAAAAACACCTCTAATGAATCCCACCATGTGTGCATGGGAGAGGGGTCACCGGCAGACATCTCGGAGAGCTCGGTTAGTCTCTCCTCTCTAACCATCACCGCGCCGGTGTGATTTTCATACACTCATAAGCTCATAAGTGGATAACCGGATTTAATGGCCTCGCTGTTGTTCTCCTCGGATCCCTCATTACGTCTTGAGAACAGACTGCGGGGCCATGTTTCATTTGTCTGCGTCTTAAAGACGAGTGATTCACCGCTGCGTCACATTTAAATACCGGAGCCCAAAACGTCTCTCAAGGAACCTCCATCTTTCAGGGGGGGGGGGGGGGGGGGGGGGGGGGCGCTCGTGTACTTGCTCTTATATTCTTTTGTTGTGGCGTTGTTGTGCGATTATAAACCTCCTCCTCACGTGTGTTTCTGCCCGCAGCCTCCGTGTTGTACTACTACTTGTACAAGAGGACGTCGGAGTACCTGGGGGACCCTCGGCTCTACGAGGACTCGCCGTGGCTCCGGGAACTGTTCGCTCGGGTCAGACAGTGACCTCGCCGCGCAGAGACTTTTACCATAAAGCGAAGAGAACAAATACGGTGCATTTAAATGTGTTTGAGATGCATTCAATTTGGGGAACACACATTGGAAGTGAGAAGTACAATCAGGCCGAAAAATACGCATTCAATTAATAGATCTGACAGGATTTTCAAGCCAGAAAACATATTCCACAGAATATTTCCTTCCCGACGCAGGACGGATTGTGCCAAAAAAAAAGAGAAATCTGCCTGGACAACGTTCTCATGAAAAGTGAGACGCTTTCAAATATTCTGTGAGACCTGTCACCGCATGCCCTTTTTTTTCCTTTTCTATTGCTAATGCTGTACGATACTATATTGCCGTTGTTTTATATACATTTGAGACAATTTGTGTTGCTTTGAGTTTGTTTGCAATGAGGATCTTGAACGCGGGGACAGCTGCCGATCGGCTGTTTTTAAATCGTCAACAAGAAGTGTCGAATGCTTAAAGTACATTAAAAATAAATGTCTTTTGAGAGGTGTGCGTTTTGTATGAAATGGACCCGGCCGTGAGGACTCATGAGCTCGGCCCGAAGCAGGACGCCAGCGGAGAGAAGCGGAGCCGGTCCTTCAGCTCGACGAACTCTTTGAGGAGAGCCTCCTTCTGCAGGTTGAACTGAGAGGAGAAAGAAAAAAAAGGTTTATTTGTTCACCATTTGTCAGCATTATCAACCATTAAAAAATAGGGATAGAAAACACCACATTAACTCACCTTAGACGCATATTTATGGAACTGCTCGGCTTCCTCTTGTCTGCCCGACTGAAAACAAAAAAAGGCACGGTGAGTTCAGGTTCCTGTGACCCGCCCGGGAAAATACAGTTGCCGACAGAGAGCACGTAATTCTGTGTCTCAATTTAGAGGCTGCGTTCCTGAAGGATGCCTCCCAAAAGCAACATTAAATTATCTCTCTTCTATCTATTTAATAACTCTATGACGTTACAAGTAATATATATACACAATTCCAACTATTTACATTTGACTATTTATTGAACTTTTTCATGTCAAGGACCTAAAAAATAAATGCACAATACACCGAAGACCACGCATGTGAGCCGTGAGCAAAGGATGCTGGGATACGAAGTCCACAAGGATTCACCGCCCCGTGTTTGGTTAAAGAAAAGCGACATTTCTTCGGGGCGTCCTCTCGTGATTCTCGCCGTGTCGGCCCGAAAACACGCAGACTTCAAGGGGAGGCGGAGCCTGAACTGTCTCCAGGTCATCACTCACCCTGAGGCAGATCAGAGACAGGTAAGCCCACACCTCCGCGTTCTGACTGTTCAGATGGTTGGCCTCTGTCAAAGCATCCTCAGCGACACACAGCTGCTCCAGCTACGAACACACACACACACACACACACACACACACACACACACAGGGCTCAAAGTAAGAGAAAACAACTCCACAGCTAGAATTGAGTCTAAATACGTGGTGATGTGATTTTACCCGGTAACAGGCGGTGCCCAGGCCCAGCCAGGTCAGGCAGGAGGGAGACTCCTCACAAGCCTGCAGGTAGATGCCTTTGGCTTGATCAAACTGAAACACACACACACACACACACACACACACACAGTTTTTGTTTGCTCTTCTAGAAAACCTTGCTGTGGCTTCAGAATACGAGTGAACTATCGGAGTGATCGGAGGGAGCCGACGCTCTCTGACCTTCTCCTGCTGGAGGCAGATGGATCCCAGGCGCAGGTGGACAAGGTGAGAGTCGGACGGCGGCCGCAGGAAGTTCAGGCTCCACTCGTAGCTCTCCCGGGCATCAGTGAGCGCCGCCCGCAGGAAGTGACAGTGGCCGGTCAGCGCCCACGCATCCGCCTCCTGCTCCTACGGGGCGGACGACATTTGACGAAACAACAGGAGGTGAAAGAAGAAGTCCATCCATCCAAAAAAGCTAAATGTGAATCTTTGCGATGCAAAAAACAGGAGCAGTGGGCCCCGGGCCGTCGTTTCACTCGCTCCACTTCGGGAGTGCGAGTACCTTGTCGCTGTGAGCCAGCGCCTCCTCCAGGCTGGCGGCGGCGCCGCGGTGGTCCTCTTGGAGCAGCTGCAGCTGGGCCAGGAGGAGATGGTAGGAGACGCTGCGGCCGCCGTCCGACTGCCGGTCCAGGAACAGAGCTTGCTCCGCCATCTGAGGACAGGGAGGCAACACGGACATGCTCTGGTGTCATTTCGGTTCCAGACGCACCGATGTGGCTTTGTGGCGATGTCGAGTCCCTAACTTTTAGTTTTATTTTAAAATAAATAAAATATAAATGCGTAATCCAAAACAAAACAAAAAAACTGACTTTTCTACGGCTAACTCATTTTCAGGATGTAGGAGCATCAATAGTGGTCATAAATCACTTGCTCCAGAAAAACACAACAACAAAAACAACAACAGTGGTACTGAGGTTGCTTTCATTCATGTTTGACTGCAGAGTCCAGTGTGTGTGTGTGTGTGTGTGTGTGTGTGTGTGTGTGTGTGTGTTCTACCTGCAGAGCAAAGTTCTGCAGCAGGAACTGAGCCGTCTCTGTGTAAATGGAGAGTTTCGCTGGAGCCGATCTGGAGCTGACCCGCTCCACCGCTGGAGGCTCTCCTTGCACCTCTGAGTCCTGGTTCTGGTTCTGGTCCTGGTCTGAGAGAAAATGGCCGTAACGTTGACTATTTGTTGCTGGTTCCTGCCAACAGACTGCATCTGTGTTTAAATCAGCTTCGCGATGCATGCGACACCATTTTGTAAATCGACTATTCTTTCTCAACATTTGAGGTTTTTCTGTCCTGACGGATTCAATCAAGTTTTATTAGTAGAGATAAAAAACTATAATCCATTACTAAGTTGAGAGGTTGTTTCACCCTTTTAATCCCACTGCAGCTGCACCTTTCTTACCGGTGGGAGACCGACATGCACCCGTGTCTGTCTCCTCATCCTCTTGCTGGTCTTTCTCGTCCTTCTCCTTCTCTTTTTCCTCCTCCTCCTCCTTCTTCTCCTCCTCCTTATTTTCCTTCTCCTCCTCCTTCTTCTCCTCCTCCTTATTTTCCTCCTCCTCCTCCTCCTTCTTCTCTGTCGGCTCCTCCCCCCTCTGCGTTCTCCTCTCTGCTTCGTTGGCCGTCAGCTGCTTTCTGGCCTCCAGGAAAGCCCTCTCAGCCAGGAAGGACTCGCTCTGGATCTTGTGGTGCAAACCTGGACAGAGGAGCCGGAAACCTGAAATGAGACTATGCAATGTCCCAGCATGCATCTGTCTTTACCGCTCGCGGACAATTTTCGGGTCACAGGAGCCTCCGTCATATCGTGGTCTCACCCAGCAGCGTCCAGGCCACCACGCTGGGCGGCTTTATGCTGGCGGCTCGCTCCAGGAAGGTCCGGGCCTCCGCGTGGCGCGCAAAGAGCGCCGCCAAGACGCCGCACATCATCAGGCTGGAGGAACGGGGGAACACAGACACACACGTCTACGACTCCCCACTCTGACGATGTGGTTTTTGTGTGACTGGGAGCATTTCTTACCCGGGCTGGTGCGCCTGCTGGACGGACACGGCGTCGTGGAAACACTCTCTGGCCTTCGCGTAGTCTTTGGTCAGCATGTAAAGGCTTCCCCACTCAAACTTGTGGGAGGGCTCAGTCGGGTGCCTCACCACCAGCTGCAGGGCAACAAACAACTAAACGTCAGTTATTTTACAAGCCATTATGTCATCTAGTCATCATCTGCATAGAGATTATTATTAATCGCTGCACACTGTGTCTATTAAGGCCAACTCCTCCATGTAGAGGCCTGAAACGAGTGGATCAATAGACACCTGTGAAGCTTTTTCCTCGTGTATCCTGAGTGAGGAGCAGAAGTATAAAGAGGCGAGTGCGGCGCCATCGTACCTCTTGGTAGAGCCGAACAGCCTGCTGATAATCCCCGGTAAGCTGAGCCTCTTTGGCAAAACGTCCAAGCTGAGAAGAACTCAACTGGATCTCATCGAGGGAGTTGTCGACGACGTCATGCGAATAGATCTGGAGAGGATAACAATGAACATCAATACATATGTGTGTGTGTGTGTGTGTGTGTGTGTGTGTGCGTTACCTTGTTGTGAGCTATGTGCATCTCGTCCACCAGGTAGACATACAGCTTGCTGACAAAGAGTTTGAGCTCCTGAGGGTCAGTGAACGGCTCTGTCCGCTGCATCTTGTCCCGCACGATCCTCACCACTGCATGCTACACACACACACACACACACACACACACACACGTGTATGTGGCCAAACAGTTACAGAAGAGCTGCCCCCACAGTAAATAAACAACAATAAACATCCTGATGGGCTACAGATCCACTCGGGGTTACGTCTGACCTTCATCTGTTCCTTGAAGGTGAAATATCTCGCCGAGACATTGAGCGATCCCATCAGCTGGACCTTCATCTGCTCCCGGCTGCGGTTTTCCGTCGGCTCGCATCCGGCTCCGAACAGCTCCTCGTACTGGTCCGAGACGTGGCTCACCACGTTGGCCACCTGCCTGTGGAAGTCCATCACGGCCTGCGGCGGAATTAAGAAGTAAGGAAACTCTCCCCTGCTGTTCGTGTGTGTGTGTGTGTGTGTGTGTGTGTGTGTGTGTGTGTGTGTGTGTGTTTTTACTCGTTCTGCTCTGCTGTGACCAACTTTAAGTGGAGGTCTGGGTGGGATCAACGCCGTCACCCTGCAGGAGGCCAGAGGGCATAAAATGTGTCTTTAAAATGAGTCTGATTGGTTCCAGCCAGCCACAGTACCCAGTAGAGCCAAACTTTACTTAATCACCTCCTGGACAGTTCCTCCGGAGATGTTTTGACTACCAGCGGTTTCTCCAAGGCGATCTCAATGATAACATAAGTTCTGGCCTCCGTATACATCTGCAACAAACAGGGTTTAGGTGTCAATATACTACGATCTGTGTGACTTCCAGTAAATGATGGCGCGGTGTGTCGCGTCGCTTACGTTTCCCTCCACATCGAGGTGCGGCTCACTTTCGGCCACCGCGTCGGCCACCGAGTCGGCCGCGGTGATCCTGATCTGACTCGTGGGTTGCTGCCGTGACGGAGACATCGAGTCACGTTCTCGTGAAAACTTTAAAGATTCGAATTAAACTCCCCCCCGACCACCGCGACCTTCCTGACCTTTTTGGGCGTCTCCTTGGGATCCTTCGCTCCCCTTCCCTCCGGGTTCTTCCCCGCCTTGGCCTTGTAGGAGCCGGCGGCCGAGCCGGCGGGCGAGCCGGCGCGAGCTTTGACCTGGTTGGCTACGGCCTTGGCCTGCTCCCTCAACACGCTGCCACTGACCTGGAAGTAAAAGACCAACGGGGGAAACGACTTATTAATGTACTTAGGCGATATTGATTATTTCAAAGCTAACGAGTCGTGGCCGTATGTTTGTGCCAACCTTATTCTGCAGCTCGGCCTCGGAGAAGGGCTGAACGCTGTACGCTCCTCGGATGCGGCGCACTCCGGGATACAGCAGCTGGCCCATGTCCACAAACGCCACGCCGTGGAAGGGGATCTCTGGGTTCTCCTCAGTGAGCTGCGCACACACACACACACACACACACACACACACACACACACACACGATATTTGGTTCATGCTAGAGAGCAAACACTGCAACACAGAGAGAAAGAGAACTCTGGACGTCTCACCATCTTGGCTTCTGCGACCTTCGTCGACCTCATGACCTCCACCGGCCACAGTCTGCTCTCGGCGATCTTCTGCCGCAGCCTGAACATCGACGCACACATTTTCACATCCTTTCTGTTTCTCTCCTTCTGTATTTTATGAAGCTGTTGCCTGAAATCCCCTCGCGAGCAATTAAAGCGTCGCTGTGTGCGAGCGGTTTTTCTTCACAGGGATTTATTCCAAGTATTAAACCTTTAATGCAGGTTTATTGCATCGGTAAAGAAAGTTGGGGTGAACTCCGTGACTTCCTCATTTCCTCTCCATTTGGCAATGAATGGGGGAGCCAAGTTTTACGGTACACTCTGCTAAGACCCTTGATCCTATGATCCCCCCCATTGTGTGTGTGTGTGTGTGTGTGTGTGTGTGTGTGTGTGTGTGTGTGTGTGTGTAGCAGACCTGGTAGTTCCTCCAGCATCCATGAAGCAGCGCGTCTCCGTGTCCCAGCTCACTCTGTTCTTCACGGTTTCCGCCTTTTCGCGAAACCTCCGGTCCTGAGGGGAGAATCGCCGCGTTAACTCGAGCGCGGAGGAACGCTCGAGTTAACGCGTCGATTGGTTAACGCGTCGATTGGTGAACGCGGGCGACCGAAAGCAAATTCACTCCTCGAGCGCAGCACCAGAAATCCACGACTTCAAAATCGACAACATTGACCATCAACGCTGATTGGAAATCCACATTAAAAAAAAGGTGCAGAATTTGACCTTAAATAATTTTAGATATTCTAATCTTCCCCAGTATTACATATCGATGGCCAAAGTGCAAAATGATCCAGAAAAACTTTGCGTATTTTTTTTCTGTGGGTATTTTGTTTTATGTATTGTTGGTATCTTTAGCATTCTGCAAGAAAACAACACGTCTTTTATACTATTCTCAAAAAAGTGAATTTTTCAGATTGGAGGTTTTGCTCTTCGGCCGTCGACGATGTCATGAATATTAACCTTTCTCTCCTGTTAATATTCACTTTTTATATATTAAGACCGTAACATCGGGTATTGGGTCACCTTGAAGCCCGTCAGCTCGCCGTCCTCCTGCTCCGCGGGCTCCGCATGGATGAAGGCAGCGGGCAGGAAGTGGTTCCCGGGGACCAGCAGGCCCGGATTGGGCCTCTTCTTCTGTCGGCCATTTTGCTCCTTCTGCCCGCCTGCCTTCAGCTGCCCATCGCAGAACAACAGCACCTGATCCTCCTGGAAGTCGGGGGGTTAAAATGTCAAAGTGTTCTGCTCAGACTTGAGGATTTGGATTTTGTTCTTCACACTTGCCTTTGCGGTCAGCGGGACCTCCAGGGCGGCCGTGTACGTGCAGGGAGCGCACTGCAACACCCACGCCTCGGGGACGGAGAACGCCGTCTCCACGGTGACCATCAGCAGGTCGGAGGCCGCTCGCTCGGCCTCGGACAGCAGCGGATCCGCCGCGCTGACGCACACATCCAGGGTCGCCTGCTAGAGGGGCGAGAGGCGCTCGGACCGTGAGGCACGGCCGCGTCTCGTTTATCGAGTGCATCTCCAAACGCTGGGGGGGATCTTTGTGGCCTAAAAGTGCTGCGGCCATCTTTAAAGATTCTGAAATGTGTTCGATTACGATTGTTCTCGCCTTTCTTTTCTATCCCTCTCGTTACTTATATGCCAAATGTCCAGATGATGTGCATGTGTGATGAGAGGCCGTGACGTAGGAAGGCCACGGGTAAAAAGGTGTCACTTGGTGACATGCCGGGGGTTTGATATCCATCCAAACTTTGACTGTACAATCTCTGGTGAGTTGATGGGATTACCTGCTTCTTCCACTTTAAAAATACTTTTCTGGCCAACTGCTTCAGTCGGGCTCCATCTGCTGTCTCTGTGTTCAAGCTCTGTGAAGAATACTGCAAGAAAACAACTAGCGTCTGTTTCAGATCCAATCCACGAGCTCTCTGGATGAACCGGAGGTGTGTGACAAGGAGTCTGATCTTATATCGTGGATGGAAATGTGATTCTGTAATTTCCCCACTGAAAGGATTATTTTATTTTATCTTATCTTATTCTGCTACAAAAGATGTTTTTTTTATCTGACTGTGAAATAGTAAATGTCCTGGAAAGTTAATAGAGAAAGCATTAATAGATTAAACGTCTGTTTATGGCTAATCCACTAAATAAATACCAGCAATATTACCTCATATGGTATAAAAGGTCTACAGATTGACAACTCTCCATTGTCTCACTCTAAATATTATATTGCCCAACTTTTAATTAAACTATACTTTTCACCCCTCGCATAGCAGATCTACAATAAATTAATTAGCGGTTAGGCCTTATCGTGGTCAGTCCATTCAAATCATTATATTAAATATGAATAATTAATATGGACCGTATGAGCGTCTGGCTCCTCTACATTACAAGGCCTCAAACAAGCTTAATACAAGCTGCTGCCCACTTAGTCTGGTTGGTAATCCAGTTTTAGATTACAGGTATAGTTTTAAAATACGTAACTCAAATAAAGTACACCAAATGCAAAAGGTAGAACTCAAAGGGAGCAAATCTAGGAACAAGAGGTAAGAAGTATGAAAGCCGTCAAAAAGCCCCAGTAGTGCCAGTGCGACTCATTAGTGGGTTAATGCACAGATGGAAATGTAAAGTCACGTCACGTGTCTCTTTCTCCTGTTAACCGTAGACTGCACACAGGGGTCGTGACCTTCGCCTCATCTAAAGTAGCCGTGACACGTGCCCTTCACAGTAAGTGACCGACTCACCTTGCTGGGGACCGGGGAGGGCCCTTTGGCCGAGGGGCCGCTCACTGGGTTCAGTGGGACCGTGGACGAGAAGCTGCACCGGCCTGAAGACAGAAGAGGGAATCGGTGGAAGTTAAACGGACATTTTGGGAGGTACACCGGTTTGTTTTCCATCTAAAAAAACAAAACAAACATGCAAACGCCTGACAGCTGTACCTTGGAGCAGCGGCAGCAGGTCGACCACAGCTTGGCCCAGCACCGCCGGCCTCGCCTCAACCTTCTTGTCCGCAGGCAGGAGCTCCCTCACCGTCACTGGACACAACAAATGTCTGTGTATATTTATGTATATGTGCTAACTACCTGGCTGTTACCACCCTCCCTACCTACCTAACTAACTACCTACCTGGCTGTTACCACCCTCCTTACCTACCTACCTACCTACCTACCTACCTATCTAACTAACTAACTATCTACATAGCTGTTACCTCCCTCCCTACCTCCCTACCTATCTAACTAACTACCTCCCTACCTACCTGGCTGTTACCTCCCTCTCTACCTATCTAACTAACTACCTAACCTACCTACCTAGCTGTTACCTCCCTTCCTACCTACCTATCTAACTAACTACCTATCTAACTAACTAACTACCTAACCTACCTACCTCCCTATCTAACTATCTACCTAGCTGTTACCTCCCTCCCTACCTCCCTAAGTACCTATCCAACTAACAACCTACCTACCACCCTATCTAACTACCTACCTAGCTGTTACCTCCCTCCCTACCTACCTATCTAACTAACTACCTATCTAACTAACTAACTACCTCCCTCCCTACCTCCCTAAGTACCTATCCAACTAACAACCTACCTACCACCCTATCTAACTACCTACCTAGCTGTTACCTCCCTCCCTCCCTACCTATCTACCTACCTACCTCCCTACCTACCTAAGTACCTATCTAACTAACTACCTAACCTACCTACCTACCTACCACCCTATCTAACTACCTACCTAGCTGTTACCTCCCTCCCTACCTATCTACCTACCTACCTATCTAAGTACCTATTTAACTAACTACCTACCTATCTATCTAACTAACTAACTACCTACCTACCTAAGTACCTATCTAAGTACCTATCTATCTAACTACCTCCCTCCCTCCCTACCTACCTATCTAAGTACCTATCTATCTAACTACCTACCTACCTCCCTACCTACCTATCTAAGTACCTATCTAACTAACTACCTACCTCCCTACCTACCTATCTAAGTACCTATCTAACTAACTACCTACCTCCCTACCTCCCTACCTCCCTACCTCCCTACCTCCCTACCTCCCTACCTCCCTACCTCCCTACCTCCCTACCTCCGTTATCTACCCAACATGTACAAACTCATCTTACATATGACGGGTTTACTGGCCACGTCCCCGAGGCCCCGCGCGTGCCCGGGGACGCGGAGGCTGCAGGTGAAGTCGTAGTGGACGCGCTGGCCCTCGGGCTCGAGCTGCTTCCGGTCGGACTCTCCCAGCACGTCTCCGTCCACCTCCACCTGCACGGAGCTCTTAATGCCGCCCGTCCTCTTGACCTGCTGCGGAGAGGAGGACACGGAGATTGTGTGTCACCGTTAACCGTTCACGTTAACCGTTAACCGTGAACTCCAACTGACGGGCTTTTACCAGGTTGTTTCCACCGACGACAGTTATTTTGATAGTTTTATAGTTGGTTTCCGCGGCATTCCCAGGCGTATCCATCATGTTTAACGTTATTATTATATATTATATATAGATATATAGATATATAATATATCTATATATCGATAGGTAGTATTATATATGTATTTATTAGATATAATAATATAAAAGTTAGCTCGCCAAGTTCGTGCTGGTGGTAGCTTTTTCGTCCAGTCCCGTTTCCGTGGCAACTGCGCTCCACGTTGTGGTGCGTTCAGGCAGAATCTGATATTTCCCTTCTGAAACAGAACCGCCACAAAAACAACAACAACAGCCACTAAATTATGAAACAAACAGCAACTTAACGTCACAAATGTTATATTGTGATATTATATTGTTTGGTTATCTTTGCACTATTGTTTTGGTTATTTCATTTAATATTATTATATTCGTATATATTGTGCAATTCTATATTTAATATTGCTTTACTTGTATGCGAGACAATGTACCTTTGTGGGATTAATAAAGTATCTATCTATCTATCTGTCTGTCTGTCTGTCTGTCTATCTATATGTCTGTCTGTCTGTCTGTCTGTCTGTCTGTCTATATGTCTGTCTGTCTGTCTGTCTGTCTGTCTGTCTGTCTGTCTGTCTGTCTATCTATCTATCTATATGTCTATCTATCTATCTATCTATCTATCTATCTATCTATCTATCTATCTATCTATCTATCTGTCTATATATCTATCTATCTATCTATATATATGTCTATCTATCTATCTATCTATCTATCTATCTATCTATCTATCTATCTATCTATCTATCTATCTATCTATCTATCTATCTATCTATCTATCTATCTGTCTGTCTGTCTGTCTGTCTGTCTAAAGCTAAATATCAACCAAATTGCGTTACACGTACCATCTGCTTTTATTGTTGCATTGCCATTGCATGATCTTATAGCATTTGAAAGATTCTGCCTTGTTAAGTTTCTTTTTTTATCCAACAGTGAAAGCTATTCAAGAACAATTACACATATTACTATTGCTATTATAAAATATTGCTGTCATTTTCCCTTTTCACGTGGGCTCAAAGTAAGAAATAATAGAGTTGGTCCCACTTTCTTCATTCACATAATGCACCGCAGTATTTATCCTGCAACTGTATTCATGAAACTGATATATTACTTCTGTAAGAGTGCTAAAGGGCCAGCGGGGGTCACTGCTCTCAAGGCTAACTTTGCAGGTGCGCTGCACCGAGGCAAAAAGAAGATGTGGAGTAGTTCATATTAATACACTTATATTAATATATAAGTGTGATTCATTTTATTGAAATAAGAGAACAGTTATTTTCTCAGTCAGCTTCTTAATGTGAGTGATGTGATCCTAATGTAATAATTTTCTGCAAATTAAAAACACAATAAAGTTATTGAGATATTTGTGTGAGCTCTTCTCTGTGGTTTGCAGTAAGAAAATTATTATATTTTCTTCTTTTAAGCAACTTGAATAAAAGTGAAACAAGTTCAGCACATATCACACTTAGAACCGGTTTATCGATTAAGAACATCTTTATTCACCAACTTGGTGAACAGAATATATTTTGTTAAAATTAGGGTGCCATCTGAATTATTTTTTAACATAAACATAGACTATTTCCTGTACTCCTCTGACCTGTTTTTGTTTGTTTATGTACCTTATTTGTTTGCTTTATTATGTTTGTTCTTTAAAAAAAGAATATTGCTACAAACAATATGAGTTTACTTCTCTCACCACTGAATTAGATTAGATTAGATTTTACTTTATTCATCCCCAGGGGGAATTTTCTTGAAGCAGCAGCAACACATTTTTTTTTTTTACAAATATACAATACAATAAAATAAAATAGCATTTAAGAATTTAAATAATAAAGGAAATGAAAATGTAAAAAATAAAATACAAATGAAAGTGTATGCAGATCAAAACGTACACTATTTATCTCTCTGTATAGTAGTAGAATAGAAGTATATAGTAATACTCACGTTAAGTGCAAGTACCACAAAATAATACTTAAATATAATGTACTTTTTTAATGGTTTTAACCATTGAGTCCAACATCCCTCCGAGCCGCCAGGGGGCGCTGCATCCTCCGCGGCCGCTTCCGCCGCGACGCTCCACGCTCAAACGTCTCCGCTAACTGCTTCCGGAGTTTTTTTTATTATCAATGATTTTGTCACTTGTGCGGGATTAAAAACACTCCTCTGGTGTTTGTCTTTTTGTTGTTGTCAAAAAAGAAAGAAAAGAAATGTCGTACAACTACGTGGTAACAGCCCAGAAACCCACGGCGGTGAACGCCTGCGTCACAGGTAAACAACACAAAAACAATAACGTAATGTGTACATATATATATGTCCGTTGTTTGTTGTTTTCTTCGCCACCTGCCGTGCTAGCTGGAGCTCCCGCGCGGCCACAGCTAGCTGCGGTTCTGCTCACGCGAACGTTTACGTGCACGTTGAGGAACAACTTGGCGACACCGAGTCGCGACGCGCACGCTTCGTTTTAACCCCGTTCTCATGCACATCTCGGGGTCTTGACGCACGTTGGCTCTCCTAACGGCAGCTGTTGCTCGTGTTGGTTCCACCTAGAATGATTTATTTCAACAACAAAATAAAAGCCTCTCGCATAATGTCTTATTTATGTTCTCTCTCGCGATCATATCGCTCGCACAGATGTTGCGACCTGTTTGGTAAACTCGTGTTAACGTGTGATCGTCATAAGAAAGATTGGGGGGGGGGGGGCCGCGAAGAAAAAGCTACGTGAAGACGCATGATGATGAAATCACGATTATATATATATATATATATATATATATATATATATATATATATATATATATATATATCACGTAGATGTGACGCTGGAATAATCCAGTAACGTTAATGAGAGTTTGACGTGCACACGTGACATGACCTGTCTACTATCCTGCAGTGTCTACCTTCCTTTTCCTTTATGCATATATGTGTGTGTGTGTATATATAGATGTGTGTATGTGTGGGGGTATAGGTGTGTGTGTTGGTATATATGTGTGTGGGTATAGATGTGTATGTGTATGTATAGATGTGTGTGTGTGGGTATGTGTGTGTGTATAGATGTGTTTTTGTGTGAGAATAGATATGTATGTGTGTGGATATAGATGTGTGTGTGTGTGTGGATATAGATGTATGTGTGTGGATATAGATGTATGTGTGTGGATATAGATGTATGTGTGTGGATATAGATGTATGTGTGTGTGTGGATATAGATGTGTGTGTGTGTGGATATAGATGTGTGTGTGTGTGGATATAAATGTATGTGTGTCGATATAAATGTATGTGTGTGGGTATAGATGTGTGTGTGTGTGTGGATATAGATGTATGTGTGGGTATAGATGTGTGTGGATATAGATGTATGTGTGTGGGTATAGAGGTGTGTGTGTGTGTGTGTGTGTGTGTGTGGGTATAGGTATAGGTGTGTGTGTGTGTGTGTGTGTGTGTGTGTGTGTGTGTGTGTGTGTGTGTGTGTGTGTGTGGATATAGGTGTGTGTGGGGGGGGGTGGGGTATAGCTGTGCATGTGTGTGGCTATAGATGTGTCTGTGTGTGGATATAGATGTGTGTGTGCGGATATAGATGTGTGTGTGGATATAGATGTATATGTGTGGGTATATGTGTGGGGGGGGGGGGCGGGGTATAGATGTGCATGTGTGTGGCTATAGATGTGTGTGTGTGTGTGGATATAGATGTATATGTTGATGCATATATAAGTGTGTGTGAACTTGCTACTCGCTAAACTAAAGTATTATTTTATCACGTGACTTGTTTTCAGAGGTCGTATTTAGTTAGAAATGTTAAAACAAATAAAAAGTTCAACAACATAAACGAGTCTAAAGAGGCTGTTGGTCACATTCTCTCATCTCAGCATGGAGAAGCTTCCTCATAATTCACAACATGGTGATGGAGATTTAAATATGGATATAGTTATAAAGTCTGCAGCTTTATTGAATAATAAACTTTTTTTTTTTTTTAAACACCAATCAACTATTTCGGTTTTCACTGAATAAATTACAATTAATTAATCGCAACAATTTACCCATGTGGTTGATTTTAATAAACTAGTTGTTTGAGCCTTTTCTGTCTTGTCTCACATTATTATAGTGTTATATATAGTATTTATATTACTTTTTTGTTTCTTAAAAAAAACAACAACTATGGCATTATTTTAAAGCACCGCAGCCAGATGGGGCTCAAGTACTTCAAGTCATAACTCATCAAATAATCCATACTGAAAGTAATCTAATCAATTCTTCACAGATCCGTAATAATCACACCGACGCAATGCTTCAAATATTGTAAATATAAAATATATATGAAAGCTATTTGCTGGGATTTTGTTTGTCCACCTTTTTCCTCCTCCTCCGACCGTTCTCGCCCTAAAACTAACAAAACGCCGGCGTGTCTTCAGGCCACTTCACCTCCGCGGACGACCTCAACCTGCTCATCGCTAAAAACACCCGGCTGGAGATCTACGTGGTGACGGCGGAGGGGCTGCGGCCCGTGAAGGAGGTGGGCATGTACGGGAAGATCGCCGTCATGGAGCTCTTCAGGCCAAAGGTGGGGTTGTCTCTGTTGTCTGGCAGCAATAAAGTTTATTTTAGAAAAAAAAAGGTTGTTTTTTTTTAACACGTATTTTTGTCACGGTTCATTTTTTAACTCGGTAATAAACTTTTCTTCTTTGAGACCGAATGCACATCTAGAAACCAGATGTAAAAATACTATTTTTGGACATTTGACTAGATGGGATCTTCTGTGTGTGCCACGTAGTCTGTGGTTCCCTTTTTAATTATTTGTAAAGGAATCATTATAAATCTTTGCTAGAAAAGAAAAGAACAGTAATCCCTGCAGACGTGTTTGTATTGACCCCGTAGTGGATTCACAGTCTGGTCCAGGCCCTAAAGTGAAAGCAAGCCTCTGCATGTTTAATGACTTTGGCGTTCCTCTTGTCTTTATGTTGTTCTCAGGGTGAGAGCAAAGACCTGCTGTTCATTCTCACATCCAAGTACAACGCCTGCATCCTGGAGTACAAGCAGAACGGGGAGAGCATCGACATCATCACGCGGGCCCACGGCAACGTCCAGGTGGGTTTCTGGACCACTTTTTTCGGACCTTTTGCTCGTTAACCGTTGTTTTAATGCACCGCTTCACCCTCGATATCGATGATGGACGCCTCATTAATCAAACTTCAGTTGGACTCTCTTAATTCAGTCAAATGCTGCGCACAGTGTCACTAAAGTCTGGCGGTATTTCAATTTAATTGGGTTTTAAAATTGTGGAATTCTCATTTTTATAGTATAAAAGCTGAGCTAAGTTTTATTTAACACCAGTCGGAATCCACCAAAATGTGATTTTTAATTTAGTCAGAAGTGTCCTGCTGGCCTTTAAATTTTTTCTCAAAACCCAAATTCCTTCTTTTGCAGGATCGCATCGGGCGTCCGTCAGAAACGGGCATCATCGGCATCGTGGACCCGGAGTGCCGCATGATTGGCCTGCGGCTGTACGACGGGCTGTTCAAGGTCATCCCTCTGGACCGGGACAACCGCGAGCTCAAGGCCTTCAACATCCGACTGGAGGAGCTGCAGGTCATCGACGTCCACTTCCTGTACGGCTGCCAGGCCCCGACGGTCTGCTTCATCTACCAGGTACTGAAGGAGGGCTGGCTTTTGGAGTCAAACGGACCATAAAGCAGGGTGTGCTTTAGGGCGGGGCTTCCTTGTGATTGACGGGGACCTGCACAAACTGCAATCTGGAGGTCCCAAAATGCCTAAACGTATTGTCATGCTCTCCTCCATTGATCCCAGGACCCCCAAGGACGCCATGTGAAGACCTACGAGGTTTCTCTGAGGGAGAAGGAGTTCAACAAGGGCCCCTGGAAACAGGAGAACGTGGAGGCGGAGGCGTCCATGGTCATCCCAGGTAATGTGGACATCATCAATTAGTGCAACTGAAAATACAGATTTCTTCTCTTGTCTTTTCAAAAGAACATTTCTTAGAGCCTCTCGATACGTCCGGCCCGTTTATTGAGATCCGCAAACAGGCTGCAAGACGGTCTCCTTGCAGCCTGTTTGCGGATGTTCAGGCTTTAAAAGTGATCGCTTGATAGCGGCCTCATTGTTGGGTCCATAACACCAAACTCCTCATATTGTGAAGACAGTATGGCCAGCTGTGGCTTGTTCTGAAAAGGTAAGTAAGTAAATACAGTACATAAATAAATGCATTAATTAATAGATAGATACAATACATAGAGAATGAAAAAGGGATTATTTCAGTTTTTTTTTTTACAGAACATTCCTAAAACCAAGAAAACTGAAATAACCCCTTTTTCATTCTCTATGTATTGTATCTATTAATTAATGCGATGTACTTATTTATGCACTGTATTTACTTACCAAGATCAGCAGCACTTTGGCTCGTTTCTGCTCTTGAACCCGGAGCAGGAGAGCTACTCCGAGTACGACTTCACCGCCTCGGGAGCGTTTTTAAAAACAACAACAACAACAACAACCACCGTACCTCTTTAAATTACTAAAGAACAAAGACCTGTTCCTTAGGAAAGGGAACCGTACATTACTTCTGTTGTGATCTGGCGCTGTACAGAACATTTCAGGGATTTGAATCGTTTAAATCTCTGAGCACACGTTTCGCTTCAGTTGACCTCGTCAGCGAGGCTGTGATGTCATCGTTTAAAAAAAAAGTCTTTGCCCGTGTGCTTGCATTTCAGTGCCGGAGCCATTTGGTGGCGCTATAATCATCGGACAAGAGTCCATCACCTACCACAACGGAGACAAGTACCTGGCCATCGCCCCGCCCACCATCAAGGTAACCACGCCACTGAACGGGGGAGTCGGTTCTTTATTTAGTGGTTCTCTCTAAACCCCTTCAGGGGGTCCAGAGGACGGAGAGTTAGATGTAGCACAACAAAGGAGGAAGTTGTTTTTTGATGGTTGTGATAATAAAGTCTTTTTGAGGCGAAGTGCGTAAACGGAGGATTAATCCCACGGTTTAACCGCCACGGTGTGAAATCTAGAACGATGCGATTTAATGCCCGATAAGTTTATGTTGTCAACAACGACGACAACAACAACAGAGGTTGCGTTCTGTCGCATTACGATGCGTTCAAGCTCCCTCGGTAACAATGAGGATCACAACGGTTGTTTTGAAGGAGACAAGTTTCACAGCTACATAAAAATAGATATTAGAGAATTCTTTAACTTCCTAAACCTAAAATACGTTATTAAAACTATGAATAAAGATGCTTTTTTGTTTTTTTTATCATTAAGAGTACAATCTTTTTATTTCCTAATCATTTTAATTGTGTGTTTTTATGCAAATAACCACAATAGATGACTAACAAAGAAAAATTATAATGTTTAGAATACACAACAATCATCAATGGTTCTCAGAAGAAAAAGAAAAAACTTGATCGGTGATCTCTGAAAGTTATAATTAGTTTAAAATGTATTCTGACTCAAATCCGTGTTTTTTTTTCCATGCACACAAATGTTTTATTCACCATTTACGTCCCAACAAATACACACATTTGTCAATTAAGGACACCCGAAATAAAGTTATGAATAAAATAGCGTCTCATGCCGAGTTGATATAATAATGCGCCATAATGGGTTTTCCTTATCTGCGCTCGCCAGAGTTCATAATAGCCGCCCCCAGAATCGAGCCGTTATCATTTTAATATAAAGTTGGGTAAACACTTCCAGGTAACATTTAAATCCGGCGTCGGTGAAAGCAGCAGAACCTTGTTATGCGAGCGCATTAATGATATTTGGTCACATTTGAGAGACCCCGAGGTTCATTTGTCACGAATCCGGAGATTTTGATGTGCGAGCCGTCGCCCCGCGTTACGGCGTGAAGGTGAAGCTCGCGCTGAACAAAGCTGCTTCCGTGACTCGGAGAGCGCTTCTCTCCGGTTACCACGGTGACGTGCGCTCTGGAGCAGAACGTCTCGAGAGTCTCACGGCTTCGGTTCCTTATTGATACTGCTTATCGGTTCGGTTCCTTATCGGTTCCTTATCGATACTGCTTATCGGTTCGGTTCCTTATCGGTTCCTTATCGATACTGCTTATCGGTTCGGTTCCTTATCGGTTCCTTATCGGTACTGGTTATTGGTTAGGTTCCTTATCGATACTGCTTATCGGTTCGGTTCCTTATCGGTACTGCTTACCGCTTCGGTTCCTTATCGGTTCCTTATCGATACTGCTTATCGGTTCGGTTCCTTATTGGTTCCTTATCGAAACTGGTTATTGGTTCGGTTCCTTATCGATACTGCTTATCGGTTCGGTTCCTTATCGATACTGCTTATCGGTTCGGTTCCTTATCGGTACTGCTTACCGCTTCGGTTCCTTATCGATACTGCTTATCGGTTCGGTTCCTTATTGGTTCCTTATCGAAACTGCTTATCGGTTCGGTTCCTTATCGATACTGCTTATCGGTTCGGTTCCTTATCGGTACTGCTTATTGGTTCGGTTCCTTATCGGTTCCTTATCGATACTGCTTATCGGTTCGGTTCCTTATCGATACTGCTTATCGGTTCGGTTCCTTATCAATACTGCTTATCGGTTCGGTTCCTTATCGGTTCGGTTCCTTATCGGTACTGTTTATCGGTTCGGTTCCTTATCGATACTGCTTATCGGTTCGGTTGCTTATTGGTTCGGTTCCTTATCGGTTCCTTATCGATACTGCTTATCGGTTCGGTTCCTTATCCATACTGCTTATCGGTTCGGTTCCTTATCGATACTGCTTATTGGTTCGGTTCCTTATCGGTTCCTTATCGATACTGCTTATCGGTTCGGTTCCTTATCGGTACTGCTTATCGGATCGGTTCCTTATCGGTACTGCTTATCGGTTCGGTTCCTTATCGGTTCCTTATCGGTACTGCTTATCGGTTCGGTTGCTTATCGGTTCGGTTCCTTATCGGTTCCTTATCGATACTGCTTATCGGTTCGGTTCCTTATCCATACTGCTTATCGGTTCGGTTCCTTATCGATACTGCTTATTGGTTCGGTTCCTTATCGGTTCCTTATCGATACTGCTTATCGGTTCGGTTCCTTATCGGTACTGCTTATCGGTTCGGTTCCTTATTGATACTGCTTATCGGATCGGTTCCTTATCGGTACTGCTTATCGGTTCGGTTCCTTATCGGTTCCTTATCGGTACTGCTTATCGGTTCGGTTCCTTATCGGTACTGCTTATCGGTTCGGTTCCTTATCGGTACTGCTTATCGGTTCGGTTCCTTATCGATACTGCTTATTGGTTCGGTTCCTTATCGGTACTGCTTACCGCTTCGGTTCCTTATCGGTTCCTTATCGATACTGGTTATCGGTTCGATTCCTTATCGATACTGCTTATCGGTTCGGTTCCTTATCGGTACTGCTTATCGGTTCGGTTCCTTATCGGTTCCTTATCGGTACTGCTTATCGGTTCGGTTCCTTATCGGTACTGCTTATTGGTTCGGTTCCTTATCGGTACTGCTTATCGGTTCGGTTCCTTATCGATACTGCTTATCGGTTCGGTTCCTTATCGATACTGCTTATCGGTTCGGTTCCTTATCGGTTCCTTATCGGTACTGCTTATCGGTTCGGTTCCTTATCGGTACTGCTTATTGGTTCGGTTCCTTATCGGTACTGCTTATCGGTTCGGTTCCTTATCGGTACTGCTTATCGGTTCGGTTCCTTATCGATACTGCTTATTGGTTCGGTTCCTTATCGGTACTGCTTACCGCTTCGGTTCCTTATCGGTTCCTTATCGATACTGGTTATCGGTTCGATTCCTTATCGATACTGCTTATCGGTTCGGTTCCTTATCGGTACTGCTTATTGGTTCGGTTCCTTATCGGTACTGCTTATCGGTTCGGTTCCTTATCGGTACTGCTTATCGGTTCGGTTCCTTATCGATACTGCTTATTGGTTCGGTTCCTTATCGGTACTGCTTATCGGTTCGGTTCCTTATCGGTACTGCTTATCGGTTCGGTTCCTTATCGATACTGCTTATTGGTTCGGTTCCTTATCGGTACTGCTTACCGCTTCGGTTCCTTATCGGTTCCTTATCGATACTGGTTATCGGTTCGATTCCTTATCGATACTGCTTATCGGTTCGGTTCCTTATCGGTACTGCTTATTGGTTCGGTTCCTTATCGGTACTGCTTATCGGTTCGGTTCCTTATCGGTACTGCTTATCGGTTCGGTTCCTTATCGATACTGCTTATTGGTTCGGTTCCTTATCGGTACTGCTTACCGCTTCGGTTCCTTATCGGTTCCTTATCGATACTGCTTATCGGTCGCCACGATTTCGCTCAGGGAGAGTGACTGTGCATCTGTTGGTGCTATTTGACTAATCACACACACACACACACACACACACACACACACCTCTAATGTAACATCAGTATTCAGCTGAAGCACACGTCAGGTGAGCGGAGGCTTGAGCTTTGATGTAGAACAGCGGTTCTGGCAGGTAATTAATACGTTGTCACGCGCGGGCGCAGAAGGAAAGACACTAAATGTGAGAAACACGTTCTGCCAGCGCCGGGGGGGGGTTCTGTCGAGTTAACCGGCAGACGGGTTCCACTTGTTGAAAACCCGAGGGTGCTTTCACAAGAGAGGTCAAAGTTCACAGAGTTAAGAGTTAAGAATGAAAGGACGGCTGCAGTTTGGACTAAAAAAAAAAAGAATAAAGAAGTCATTTTGGTACGCAGCTAAAGTAAAACTGTTTCGAGAGTGAGAGTGAGAGTGAGAGTGAGAGAGTGAGAGACTATTCACCAATCCCCCAGGTTGAAATTGAAAAAGTTGGTGATGTTTTGAGGTTTCCGTTCATTCGCATCGTGATGCCTTCAGGCTCCTGTTCAAAAATATGTCATACCGTGATATTTTTGTGTGAAATGTAGGCTAAACGATCCGAACGCTGAGTTTTATAGAGGTGTGTGTGTGTGTGTGTGTGTGTGTGTGTGTGTGTGTGTGTGTGTGTGTGTGTGTGTGTGTGTGTGTGTGTGTGTGTGTGTGTGTGTGTGTGTGTGTGTGTGTGTGTGTGTGTGTGTGTGTGTGTGTGTGTGTGTGTGTGTGATGTTGTAATTTCAGTTTGTGACTTTTTGGGAAACGTGTCCAATGTTCACTCAAACTATATCTCCGTAGTTTTGACGGTGCGTTCTCTCTCTCTCTCTCTCTCTCTCTCTCTCTCTCTCTCTCTCTCTCTCTCTCTCTCTCTCTCTCTCTCTCTCTCTCTCTCTCTCTCTCTCTCTCTCTCTCTCTCTCTCTCTCTCTCTCTCTCTCTCTGCAGCAAAGCACCATCGTCTGCCACAACCGGGTGGACCCCAACGGCTCCCGCTACCTGCTGGGCGACATGGAGGGACGGCTGTTCATGCTGCTGCTGGAGAAGGAGGAGCTGATGGACGGCACGGTGGCGCTCAAAGACCTGCACGTGGAGCTGCTGGGAGAGGTCGGCCGTCTGATTCCCTCCGTGTCTCTCTGTCCCGACGGGTCGCCGGGATCGACAAAATAAGACGGATAACATTTAACTTACAAAAGGAATCTGAACACATCACAACCTGAATATTAATGCTTTAATACTTTAATCTGGTTAACTTTTCACCTTCAAACTTCATGCGTTTCCAAATGTCGGAAAATACTTTGTTTACTTTTAGCGTTAATGTTTCAAACCTTACTAGTATAAGTTTAGACAACAACCTTACTAGTTTAACGTTAAACAGACCTACTAGTTTAAGTTTAAATAAACCTACAAGTAGTAGTTTAAATAAACTACTACTTGTTGAGCTGAATATTAAAGTTGTATAACGTTATAGCTGAATATTAACGTTATTTATATATATATATATATATATATAAATAAGGTACTTGGCCCAAAAATTCATCTGCAATTATAAATCGTATTTCAAGAAAAATAAAAATAATAATCACACCTCTCTCCCTCCTCTCTCTCTCTCTCTCTCTCTCTCCTTCCTTCCATCTCTCTCTCTCCTTCCTTCCATCTCTCTCTCTCTCTCCTTCCATCTCTCTCTCTCTCTCCTTCTATCTCTCTCGCTCGCTCTCTCTCTCTCTCTCCTTCCATCTCTGTCTCTCTCTCCTTCCATCTCTCTCTCTCTCTCTCTCTCTCTCTCTCTCCTTCCATCTCTGTCTCTCTCTCCTTCCATCTCTCTCTCTCTCCCCTTCCATCTCTCTCTCTCTCTCTCTCTCTCCTTCCATCTCTGTCTCTCTCTCCTTCCATCTCTCTCTCTCTCTCCTTCCATCTCTCTCTCTCTCTCTCTCTCTCTCTCTCTCTCTCCTTCCTTCCATCTCTCTCTCCTTCCTTCCATCTCTCTCTCTCTCCTTCCATCTCTCTCTCTCTCTCTCCTTCTATCTCTCTCGCTCTCTCTCTCTCTCTCTCTCTCTCCTTCCATCTCTGTCTCTCTCTCCTTCCATCTCTCTCTCTCTCTCTCCTTCCATCTCTCTCTCTCTCTCTCTCTCTCCTTCCATCTCTGTCTCTCTCTCCTTCCATCTCTCTCTCTCTCTCCTTCCATCTCTCTCTCTCTCTCTCTCTCCTTCCTTCCATCTCTCTCTCTCTCCTTCCATCTCTCTCTCTCTCTCCTTCTATCTCTCTCGCTCTCTCTCTCTCTCTCTCTCCTTCCATCTCTGTCTCTCTCTCCTTCCATCTCTCTCTCTCTCCCCTTCCATCTCTCTCTCTCTCTCTCTCTCTCTCCTTCCATCTCTGTCTCTCTCTCCTTCCATCTCTGTCTCTCTCTCCTTCCATCTCTCTCTCTCTCTCCTTCCATCTCTCTCTCTCTCTCTCTCTCCTTCCTTCCATCTCTCTCTCCTTCCTTCCATCTCTCTCTCTCTCCTTCCATCTCTCTCTCTCTCTCTCCTTCCATCTCTGTCTCTCTCTCCTTCCATCTCTGTCTCTCTCTCCTTCCATCTCTCTCTCTCTCTCCTTCCATCTCTCTCTCTCTCTCTCTCTCTCCTTCCATCTCTGTCTCTCTCTCCTTCCATCTCTCTCTCTCTCTCCTTCCATCTCTCTCTCTCTCTCTCTCTCTCTCTCTCTCTCCTTCCTTCCATCTCTCTCTCTCTCCTTCCATCTCTCTCTCTCTCTCCTTCTATCTCTCTCGCTCTCTCTCTCTCTCTCTCTCTCCTTCCATCTCTCTCTCTCTCTCTCTCTCTCTCTCTCTCTCTCTCTCTCTCCTTCCATCTCTCTCTCTCTCTCTCTCTCCTTCCATCTCTGTCTCTCTCTCCTTCCATCTCTCTCTCTCTCTCTCTCTCTCCTTCCTTCCATCTCTCTCTCTCTCCTTCCATCTCTCTCTCTCTCTCCTTCTATCTCTCTCGCTCTCTCTCTCTCTCTCTCCTTCCATCTCTCTCTCTCTCTCCTTCTATCTCTCTCTCTCTCTCTCTCTCCTTCCATCTCTGTCTCTCTCTCCTTCCATCTCTCTCTCTCTCTCTCTCCTCCCAATGGCAGACTTCCATCGCTGAGTGTTTGACCTACCTGGATAACGGTGTGGTGTTCGTGGGCTCCAGACTGGGAGACTCCCAGTTAGTGAAGGTCGGTCTCGCACCTGTTTTATGTGAAATAATTTATACTTTTATACATGAAGAGGATTTTAAAACCTATTTTCTTTTTTCTATTATTTCTAATCCCCCTGGTTGACTAATAAAACTTAACTCTGCTTTAACTTAATGCGTTATTTAAATTAAAAATGGTTTTCAACCTCTTTATGCCAGTAAAAGTCTTCACTGCGAGGTAACAAACGGTTCCATTAATAAGACGGAAAATCTTTTTTTTAAAGGCGTTTTTATACTTTTTCCCTCATTTGCATTCTGATATATTTTAATCTTTTAATCTTCTTCCTTTTTTGTTCCCCGGCAGCTCAACGTGGACAGCAACGACCAGGGCTCGTACGTCGGGGTGATGGAGACCTTCACCAACCTGGGCCCCATCGTGGACATGTGTGTGGTGGACCTGGAGAGGCAGGGGCAGGGCCAGGTAAACAAACAAACAAACAAACAAACAAACAAACGACACACGTTTCTTTACAAGTGATTCAGGTAGAATAAAAGGCTTTATGGTGGAGTCTCTCCATCTGTTTTCCTCTTCGTCACGACCTTCAGGCGAGTCTCATGCAGCCGGCTCCTTGAGGCATCAAACACACGGCTTCCTGTGCCATTTTTTTATATATATATATATATATATATTTATACATCCCGGAGGAGTTTCACGTCTAGGCGGCGAGGAAAAGACACGAGGAGGGAGGAATCGAGGCAGCAAAGCGAAACATAAAAAAAGATGCGGAGCACAGCGGTGCATTAGAGCGTCTTCTTCTTTTTATGCGACGTGCTTACGTTAAAAAAAAGAAGCTTTGAGCTCCTCCGACGAGTTCTGCTGCCGATGCGACTTTTCTGTTGGGAGAGAGCATGAGCTTTCTTCCCTTTCTTTCTTTGCCCAATAAAGGTTTTAGTTTTTTTGGGGAGGTTTTTTCCTTCCTGGGCCACTTATTGTTAGGCCCTCTGAGGAAAATGTGTCATTTTAGAGCGCAATGAATTCAATTGATACTATCGATCATCACTGTCCCGAAAAAAACCCATTTAATCCATTATCCGTAACTGCTTATCCCCAAATATGACGTCCTACCGGGCGGGGGGGGGGGGGGGGGGGGAGGGGCTAATCCACCTGAGCTTGCACGTCTTTGGACCGTGGGAGGAACAGAACCCGGAGGAACCTCAGAAGGTGCCTCCCAAACCACCCGGGAATCGAACCCTCCTCGCCGCGCGGCGACAGCGCTAAACCCTAGAATGTAAAAAAAAAAAAAGAAGTCTGTTCACGACGGCGTCGCGCTGCTTCTTCTACAGATTGATTTCCCCCGTCGTTAGCGCGCGCGGCCTCGCCGTCCCGATGTTACACGTAGATGCGCTTTTCATTCCGTTGCACCTGATTGTTTAAAAAGCCGTCGCTCCGGCTCACGGGCGTAAATTGGCTGTCTCGTTCCATTAGCGGAGAGGCAGATTGCTGCGCCGTGTTATTTCCTCTTAATAGTATTTACGCCCGTAAAAAAAAAATAAATAAAAACTGACAGCGAAGACTTCGTTGTTTCCTCCGACGACGACCGATCCGTCATCTTCAGCGCCGCCGCTCGCTAAGCGGTGTTTACCTTCAGCCGGCTCGTGTTCGGAGTCTGATGCGAGAAAAACCCGCGTTGCGATGTCAGGTTTCTTATTTATTTTAAAGCCGGAAAGAAAGAAAAGAGAGAGAGAGAGAGAGAGAGAGAGAGAGATGCAGCAGCTGCAGCAGCAGCACAGAATGTTTTCGTTGGCAGCGTCGGACACCCGGCCTTCAGGGTGCTTGATGTGGATCCAGAGGCAGCGGTCCACCAGAGGGCACCGAGCCTCTCTCTCTCTCTCTCTCTCTCTCTCTCTCTCTCTCTCTCTCTCTCTCTCTCTCTGGGCGCAGCCGGCACGCCATCAGCTCGTTTCAGGCGGTCGTGGCCCAGAAACTAAATCCAATAATTGTTCTAATTTTGCCCAATTCAGCCATTTTGCAGTATATCCACAGAGCGTTTTGACCTGGCATTCCAAGACACTTCAGCCGGGATGGATTCACACAAATATAATCTCCCCCCCCCCCCCCCCCCCCAATCCCAGGTTCACATGAGGATGAAGCTGTCAGGCGGCAGGTGCTAGAAACTAGAGATTATATGTGCTCCGGTATTAATCCCGTCAATGGATGCATGTGGGCCCGATGCTCAGACTCACTGTTGCCGTGTTTGAACTGGCGAGCTCTATCTCCACGGCGACAGCTGTGACGCTGACGTCTTCCGATCTGTCGCAACTTTTATTGGACGTTCACTTTCTGAAAGTCCTCGGAAAGGGAAGAATTCATGCTCACAGGAAAGAGTAGAGACCTGTCAATCATCTTGTAGCCCCGCCCCGAAGCATCACGCTGTGTTGAAGAAGACTCGAAACTAGAGATTGAGACCATAAACTCATGTTTACTGAGGGAATAAATCAAGAGAAGTAGTCATTTATATAGACTTCTATACAACCAGAGGAGTCGCCCCCTGGTGTTCAGGAGAGAGAATGCAGCTTCAACACATGAAGCATAGACTTCTATACAACCAGAGGAGTCGCCCCCTGGTGTTCAGGAGAGAGAATGCAGCTTCAACACATGAAGCATAGACTTCTATACAACCAGAGGAGTCGCCCCCTGGTGGTCAGTAGAGAGAATGCAGTTTTATCACATGAAGCATAGACTTCTATACAACCAGAGGAGTCGCCCCCTGGTGGTCAGTAGAGAGAATGCAGCTTTAACACATGAAACATAGACTTCTATACAACCAGAGGAGTCGCCCCCTGGTGGTCAGGAGAGAGAACGCAGCTTTAACACATGAAGCATAGACTTCTATACAACCAGAGGAGTCGCCCCCTGGTGGTCAGTAGAGAGAATGCAGCTTTAACACATGAAACATAGACTTCTATACAACCAGAGGAGTCGCCCCCTGGTGGTCAGTAGAGAGAATGCAGCTTTAACACATGAAACATAGACTTCTATACAACCAGAGGAGTCGCCCCCTGGTGGTCAGGAGAGAGAACGCAGCTTTAACACATGAAGCATAGGCTTCACTTTTTAGACAGAATGTAACGTTATTATTTGGCCTCATGCACCGGTTTCATAGAAGGTAAAAGATTACAAACATGTTTAAGAGTTAACGAAAAATAATAACTCAGTCAAAATCTTTTTGTCTCTGCTGCTTCCAGCTGGTGACGTGCTCCGGTGCGTTCAAGGAGGGCTCCCTTCGGATCATTCGCAACGGCATCGGGATACACGAGCACGCCAGCATCGACCTGCCGGGAATCAAAGGTGTGTGTGTGTCTCCTCCGCTGCGTCTCACACACACACACACACACACACACACACACACACACACCTCGCCCCCACCAACAAGGCTATCGCTCGTCAGAAGTCGCAGGTCTTTTGCTCGGTACTTTAAGTAAAGAAAGGAACACTTGGGGTTATTTGAAGCGCTTGTTTTCATTTAGCGACCCGGCGAGGGTGCAGCTGCAGAACCCCCGTCAGGCTTATCAGCGGCGGACGCCTCTTAATCCCAGTAAATTGAGGTTTCTCTCCCGAGACGGATCTCTTGACGCTTTTAACTGAGACGCTGCAGGTGAGGCGAGGTCCGCTCGCACTTGTTTAAGGCTTCAGATGTTTATCGACCGTCTGCCCCCGAACGGCCGCCGCCTCCTCGGCGAGGGGCGATTATTCATCGGCCAATCAATGGCTCTCTGAGAGGGATCTGTAACCTGTTTGTCTCCCTGTTAACATTTGACTGATGGAGCCGTTAAAGATCAGCCGGGAGACTTGCTGCCGTTATGTCTTCTTTTCTTCTACTGCAGAACGCTGCAGAGAGTAACTTGTTCTTCCTTCCTTCCTCCCTCCCTCCTTCCTTCCTTCCTTCCTCCCTCCTTCCCCACCCACCCCAAAATCCCTTGAAGGCTTGTGGCCGCTCCGCTCCGAGGCCGGCAAGGACACGGACGACATGCTGGTGCTGTCTTTCGTGGGTCAGACGCGGTGAGTGCTTCGTGCACGTGTCGTGTGGAGTCCATCCCCCGGATGCCTTTTATCTCATCTGTGTGTGTGTGTGCGTGCGTGTGTGTGCGTGTGTGTGTGTGTGTGTCCTTTAGAGTGTTGATGCTGAGCGGCGAGGAAGTGGAGGAGACCGAACTTCCCGGCTTCGTGGACAACCAGCAGACGTTTTACTGCGGCAACGTGGCGCACAAGCAGCTCATTCAGGTTCGTGCACGCACACACACACACACACACACACACACACACACACACACACACACACACACACACACACACACACACTCTCGTCTGAACACACTCCGGTTGGTTTAACACTCATTTCATATAGAATCAGCTGACTCTCGGTACTTGTCGCGTTCAGGTTCAGTTCGACGCAGGAATATAATCTAATTTCACCAATTTTGAATTAATTATAGAAATAACTTATTCAACTGTGCCCCCCCCCCCCCCCCCCCCCCCCTCCTTTTCTCCATTTAATACGATGTACTTCGCTGAATCATACATGAGTGAACGGGGAGTTGTGAAAGGCGCTAAAGGACTTGATGAATACTTAAATTCATTCATTTATTTTTTTTTCGCCTGCCCCTTTTTTTTATTCTTTTTGTTTTCCCGGAATGAGGATGAAAACCCGCCGGGACTTCAGCCGACTGCTAGACCCTCAGCCCTCAAGTCTTGGTTGTTATGACAACACTGCTGGTGTGTGTTTTCATTTTGTTTGTGCATTTGACCCACAATACTCTTCCATTTTTGGCCGTAAGCGACTTTCTGACGCAGACTCGACGTGTTAAAAGTTGACTTTTTTTTGGCATTGAATCCACCGGCTGTGGATTTCAGTTGTCTCATTAAAAAAAAATGTGGTGGGCAGAGTGGAGTCAACAGAATAAATGTTATTAAACGACTGAATTGTCCAATTTTATTTCTTTATCTGCAGTTCTTTGCGTCTTGTTATGTCGGCACGAAACAAGGCTGAGGAGGGTGTGGGGGGGCGGGGGGGGATGTTGGTCACAAATTGCTTCGTGCACCTTCTTTTTTTTCTTTTTTTTTTAAAGGAACACTTCACCCACAGAACGACCCTTCATTTGCGCGTCGCCTCGAATCCTTTTAAGATAAACGCGGTCTTTTCTCCGGTACTCTCAAGCCAATATAATATAATACAATAATAATACAAACGCAGCCTTTTAATAATGAACACAAACGTCTTTTATTTTAATGTTTTTCTGTTCATTGACCTGCTGTGTTTTCCCATTAACGCGTCGGGGTTATTTAATGGTTTCTGGTGGGAGCAAAATGTCTTCAGCTGTGTTTCCTTCCACTTATTTTTCATGCCCGTCTTGAAGCACGGAAGAAAACTCTCGTGGCCTTCAGCGCCGCCCTCTCACCAAACTACACTGTGGCTGAGTTTATCTGCTTCTATGCGCCTAGTTCGCATTAAAAAAAAGTTTGCTGCAGTAACCTTTCGTCTGTATTCGCTCCTTTGGGATTTCTAAAAAGAGTCTTTTCGTGTCTCTGCAGATCACGTCGGGCTCGGTGCGCCTGGTGCTCCAGGAGAGCAAGGCGCTGGTGAGCGAGTGGAAGGAGCCGCAGGGCAGGAACATCAGCGTGGCCGCCTGCAACCACACCCAGGTGGTGCTCGCCGTGGGACGAGCCCTCTACTACCTGCAGATCCTGGCCGGGGAGCTCAAACAGATCAGGTAGGTTTTCTTCTTCTTTCTTTTTTTGAGGCAGTTATGAGAGCTTCTTGTTTGTGGCATCGCGCACAACGTCACCCGTGTAGATGTTACTGAAGTCAGGGTGTCTGGATCTCCTGGTGTGACGTTACGAAAAAGAGATCAGCCGGTAAAAGAATAGTTTAAAGGGACAGTTCACTTTCCTCCTGCCTGTAGTGCCGTTTGGGTGCCAGTTCCCAAGTTTTAGAGACATCTGTCCTACAGAAAGAAAGTAGTTCCTATAGAAAGAAAGTAGTTCCTATAGAAAGAAAGTAGTTCCTATATTTCCTATAGAAAGAAAGTAGTTCCTATATTTCCAACAGAAAGAAAGTAGTTCCTATAGAAAGAAAGTAGTTCCTGTATTTCCAACAGAAAGAAAGTAGTTCCTATAGAAAGAAAGTAGTTTCTATATTTCCTACAGAAAGAAAGTAGTTCCTATAGAAAGAAAGTAGTTCCTATATTTCCAACAGAAAGAAAGTAGTTCCTATAGAAAGAAAGTAGTTCCTATATTTCCTACAGAAAGAAAGTAGCTCCTATAGAAAGAAAGTAGTTCCTATAGAAAGAAAGTAGTTCCTATAGAAGGAAAGTAGGTCCTATATTTCCTATAGAAAGAAAGTAGTTCCTATATTTCCTACAGAAGGAAAGTAGAAATAACTACTTTATATATATATATATATATATATATATATATATATGTATATATCTATGTGTGTACGTTAACGTAGCATGCCATTAACTCCCTTTTTGCATTGGGCGGGGCTTAATGCTGCACACATTGACCGAGAACATGGAGAAAGGCACTTTTAAATGGACATTTTAATTTAAAATCTCTACCAGACGGCATAGTTAATAAAAGCAAAAAGTACCACTTTCGCAGCACTGATGCCAGCCAAGAGCTACCCAAACAACCAAGTGCACCAACTGTTGCTCTCACTGGCGACGACTGGCCCTCGCTGGGTAACACAGTTATCTCTGAGTCACAGTTCATTATGTTGATGAGCTGTGGGAGCTCTATTCACGTGCGCTGACTGTCATGAAAGCAGAAGACATTGTATTCACGTTGCACAGGAGTGGAGCGTTTGCAGAGAGGTTGTGGGCCACTTCAAACTGCTCATGCTGCATCACTGAGAGTGTTTCTTCTTTGTTTCTTTGACTGAGATTCTCCAAAGGAAATCCAGAGGCTTTACAGACTAAAACCCTGCACAGTAAATTCCAGCTGTGTACTTTCTTTTGTGCGAGACCACTTTAGCCTCACTCTAACAGGGACCCGTCCTACTCAACACAGACTGTTTATGCTGTTCCCTGGTAGAAGACAAAGGTGTCTTCTGGTACCTGTTCAGACAACAAACAGATTCATATTCTGTATGTGAACTTGCTGTTGCTCCCAGAGTGCCTGTTGTATTGTTCTGATAACATTACTTTCAAATAAAAGAGTGTAATACACTAGTTTTTTAATTCATTATAGAATTGTGCACATAATTCAAGGATATTTATACAATATATATAAATGAATATATATAAATAAATATATATTTATTTATATATATAATTATATTTATTTTTATTAATTTATATGTGTGTGTGTGTGTGTGTGTGTGTGTGTGTGTGTGTGTAATGCCTGCCTCCCTCTGCAAGGTGAGAAAAGAGAGACGATCAATATCTTCAACACACACACACACACACACACACACAGTCTAGATTGATGGAATAGCACTCCAGGTGAGAGGAGGGATGAGCTTTCCCATTTAAACTTCCTCGGTGAGAGTGAGATAAGAAGATTGAGACCAGCAGCCAGTTTTCTGTGTACACGCAGACATGAGAGCGATTTCAATCAGTCGTCTTATCCGACTCTCTGCAGGACAGTGAATAAGCCTTTTTCCCCCCAAAATGTCAAACTATTCACATAAACCCCACCCGGTCTGCCCGGGGGTTTGATGGCGAGACGGCTGCAAACTGGGTCAGCTTGCAAGTCCAGAAAAGAAAATGTAATTTAGCTTGTGAGTCAGCCACGTAACTTAATTCTTAAGTATATTGTACCCTGACTGACTTTTGTGAACACATTTGGCTAACTCATAGAGTTGCAGGGAATATATATATATTTATATATATATATATTTTTCTTTTCAGATATATATATATATATATATATATATATATATATATATATATATATATATATAATCTTTTTTTAAATATATATATTTTTTATTTCTATTTTCTTCTTTTAATATATATATATTTTTGATATATATATATATATATATATAATATGTGTATATAATATTTCTTATTTATAGTTATATACAGTATAGATATATATTTGTTATTTTAATATATATAATGTTTTATATATATATATATATATATAATATATATATAATATTTCTTATTTATAGTTATATACAGTATAGATATATATTTGTTATTTTAATATATATAGTGTTTTTTATATATATATATAAAACAATGAATGCACAATACCCAACAGAGCTGTTCTTTGAATCAAACATTAATTTGCTTTAATTAACTTGGTCTCTGTCTCTCACTGTTATTTTCATTCTAATCTCTCACCTTCATTTTTTCTTCTTCTTTCCATCTGTGGAAAGGTTCGAGGGGAGGGATTTGCATCCCATTTCTTTCACCGATCCGCGGCGGTTTACCCTCGTGGCTGCCTTTTGTGCCACCATTTCAATAACACACTCTGTTTTTCACGGTAGCTTTAATAAAGAGAAAGAAACACACACCGCTGACGGTCACCGGGCTCGCTTGGAGCTCAGCGGGTTTGTTTGTAACTGGCACAAAAAAACCAATGAACATTGTTAACAGCCTCACCAGAGCTGAGAAATATTGTTTCGGGCCGACGTCGATACGCTGCGAGTCGCAAAGAAATCTGTCATTACAAGATATTTATAGCTGGATTATAGTTTGAAATGCTCTTCTTTGATGCAATTAGTACCAAGTAGTAGTGTCGGAACTATATTTGCATTATTGATTAGTAGCCTGGTTCCATTACAACACAGGAGTTTTTAAATTCATGCTTGTCTTCATCACAGCTTCACCTCTTTTCATCATATTTAAGATATTGATTATGTTATAGTGTATGGAAATGTATTCATATGTGTGTCTAATCCAATGAGTTATATGCCTGATGAATCAACATTTGATTTATGAGTAATAGGAGAGATGAGGGTAGCAAAGTTACCAAAATGCTCTCTCTGCTTCTCTCTATTATCCACCAGGGGGCGACTCCTCTGGTTGTATAGAAGTCTGTGCTTCATGTGTTAAAGCTGCATTCTCTCTCCTGACCACCAGGGGGCGACTCCTCTGGTTGTATAGAAGTCTATGCTTCATGTGTTAAAGCTGCATTCTCTCTCCTGACCACCAGGGGGGCGACTCCTCTGGTTGTATAGAAGTCTATGCTTCATGTGTTAAAGCTGCATTCTCTCTCCTGACCAACAGGGGGCGACTCCTCTGGTTGTATAGAAGTCTATGCTTCATGTGTTAAAGCTGCATTCTCTCTACTGACCAACAGGGGGCGACTCCTCTGGTTGTATAGAAGTATATGCTTCATGTGTTAAAGCTGCATTCTCTCTCCTGACCACCAGGGGGCGACTCCTCTGGTTGTATAGAAGTCTATGCTCCTCTGGTTGTATAGAAGTCTATGCTTCATGTGTTAAAGCTGCATTCTCTCTACTGACCACCAGGGGGCGACTCCTCTGGTTGTATAGAAGTCTATATAAATGACTCTACTTCTCTTGATTTATTCCCTCAGTAAACATTGTAAACATTAGTTTTTGGTCTCAATCTCTAGTTTCAAGTCTTCTTCAATACAGCGTGATGTTCATTTAGTAAATTATGGTCATTTAGAGTCAAACAGACCATAAAGCAGGGGATGCTTTAGGGCGGGGCTACAAGGTGATTGACAGGTCTCTACTAGAGACGTACGTCACTCCTCCGCAGTCCAAATATGGTCACTATGGTGTTTTTTGTTGTTGTTTTTTTAAAACCCCTCTCACGTCCTCCCTCCACCTTCTCTCAGCACCACGGAGATGGAGCACGAGGTGGCCTGCCTGGACATCACGCCTCTGGGGGAGGGCGGCGCCGAGTCACCGCTGTGCGCCGTGGGCCTCTGGACCGACATCTCCGCCCGAGTGCTCAAACTGCCGTGCTTCACCGCGCTGCACAAGGAAATGCTGGGCGGAGGTGAGAGAGGGGTGAGGGGGGGGTGAGGGGAGGAGGAGGGGGGGTAGTGTCTAGCCGTAGAGCTTCTTCTTCTGCAGCACACACGATGTCTTAATGGATTCACAGATTCACCAACAAAAAAAAAGCAACGATTCCCAACTCAGCCAATCACGTTCACGTAGAAAGGGAACAACATCTCCTCGGGGTGCAACATGTTCTGGCCTGTTATCTCTTAACAAGAGGCCATTTTTGTTGTTGTTTATCACCAGTTTTTTAAACTACTTGAACCGTGACAAACTGTACGTTGTTTGGAAGCACTCGGGTGTCACTGCTGCGTGAATCATTTTAATCTCACACAGCAGGTTGTGGTAAAAGGAGAGATGAAGCAGCAACAACAACAACAACAGTGGCCCAAAAACTGCTTTTATTTTTTTAACAAATGTGGCTATTAGTCACATGGTTTTCCTTTTTTTTTTTTTTTTTTTTAAATGTGTGAAAATCATGACTTCAACAAAATAAAAGGTTCAAGAATAGAAACGTTGTTCTTCCTCAAAAGGAAAAACAGAAAAGAAGTAAAAGTGCTTTTTTGTTGTTTGAAGTGATGCATTGATCGAGTGCAAATGTAGTAAATAAAAGGCGAGTCAGACAAGGAAAAAAAATGGTAAATGTGAAACTGCAGCCAGTTAGCTTAGCTTAGCATAAAGACTGGAAACCACTAGCATTCCGCCTATCGTCGCCTCTAAAGCTCAACGATTTGTTTGTTGTTTTGGGGCCCGTAAGGTCGTCGAGGCCCTTTTTTCTGTGTTTTTGTGCGACCTAAACGAGTTGCAACTTAACGAGTTAACGGAACTAATCCTTTAAAATATCCAAAAAAATAGTTTCTAAGTAGCTAACATGGATTGCATCTCCGTACTTCTCCCATTAAGTGCTTCATTTCTTTTTCTTTTTTTGTGTGTGTGTGTGTGCTTGCTCATCAACTATGCCGCCCGCCCCCCAAAAATGCTTTTAGTGCAGCATTTAGACGTTTGGAAATAATTTAAACTTATAATGTTTAAATATGCAAGAGAAGACATATTTTTTATTTATTTTTTTAAACTTTAAACTTATCAAAAAGCCACCGGTCTCTGGAGATGACGCGCTGCAGCGACTCCGTCCTACTTCCCCCAATTAGAGTGCTTCACCCATGAAGAATGTTTCCGCACTCTTTTCCACCACCGCGTCGCAGCTCTTGATTGACAGCTGCTCAATGCGCCCGCCTTCTCGGTGACTCGGCTAACGAGCACCGAGTCCACGCAGACTTTAAACTTCTCGGGAGTTTCAAAACTTTAACGCTGACGTGCCGTTTTTAATCGCGAACGCTGCAACGTCGCACGCTATTAACATCGATTGTTACGACGTATACGTTGTTCTGTATGTCATATCGAATTGGGTTTACGTTACCGTGGTAACGTGCAGACTCTGAGGCCGCAGAAGCTGATGTTTGGTAAACGGAGAAGACGGGAGACTTCATATTTTCACCCTGCAGCATTCAATTGTTTTTTTATATATATATATATATATATATAAAGTTGCCAGACCCGTTATTGATTTCTTTTTTTTCCCCCGACAGCCACATTTTTTTTGCTGGAATTTATCACTTTTTGTTGTTCACTTGTTTTCTGCAGAGTGCAGGAAAAATGACGTGTGTGTGTGTGTGTGTCTGTGTGTGTGTGTGTGTGTGTGTGTGTCCTCAGAGATCATCCCTCGCTCCATCCTGATGACCACCTTTGAAGGCAGCTACTACCTGCTGTGTGCGCTGGGAGACGGAGCGCTCTTCTACTTCGGTCTGGACCTGCAGACCGGTAAGTCGCACCTGAGAGGCGAGAGCCGTTCCCCCCTCAAACTGCTCCAGGCTGACATTTAAAAAAAAAAAAATTTTTTTTAGAATAGTTTTGAATAATGAGTTTTCAAGCAGTTTTTAGCAGTAAAAAAAAAGGTTAAAAAGATAAAGACGGAAGCTACAGATCACAGTTTAAAGACAATGAAATCAGCCGGTTTGTCTGTAATCACTGTTTCAGTCATTAAAAAGCTAAATCGCCTTCGTTGAGCTCTGCTGCTGTTGGTGCTGCAGGTTCTTCATGAAGTAGTTTCCATAACGACGAGTGCCACTACGACACAGAGCTAACTAAAAGGTCCGTTGTCTCCGTTGACTTTGTGATTAGTGTGAAGGAAAAAAATGTCTTTAAGCCGCCGTGGTGGTGGGATGCACTAAACCCCCCCCCCCCCCCCCCCCCCCCCCCCCCTTTCCAGAACTAAAGCATTTTATAAGCCGCCAAACAGGATCGGAGGCAATAAGACGCGAGGCATCAGCAGGAAGAGGGCTGAAGAAGGCGGCGTCCTGAAAGACTCGTGGATTAATCGGAACGCTTTAATTTGTCCAACTGCATTCAGACATTTCAGGGCGCTGAAATAACCCGTTGACCTGCTGGTTATCTCGCTTCGTTTGGCGTTTCGTTGCTTCCTGCGTCGCCAGTTGTCTTCCTCAGATGGGCGGGGTTTCTCTCTATATTTGGTGCGCGTCGGTGGAGAAACTTTGCATATAATAAATTTACATCTCGCCGTTTTGGAGGCGTGTCCGTAGCCACCCGGCAGCAGCAGCGTGCAGTGCAGCAGAAGCAGCAGAGGGCGATAGAGAGCCTGACTTCTGTAGCTCAACAATAGTCTCTGCTGTTAGAAGCTTGATGCCTTCCAGCTCCTCACCCCCAGTTTGTGAGGAGGTCTTAAGTTCGTTAAGTCTCCGAGACCGAGACCGGGCGGTGTAGCTGACATCACCTGGTCGAGGCCACCCCGAGTGATGTAATTTCAAGTAATAAAAGAAAGCGAATTAAAACGCAATACACAGCCGTTTTTTACAGGCTGCGTCTGTCTCCGTGTGAAGAGCCCTTTAATTCCTCCACTATTGAATATCTGTCTGTTAAAAGCCGGCTTTAAGGGTTCTCTCTTGACCTTTTTAACGAGATGCCCGTATGGTTTATTTAACCTTTTGATGATGTCGACCGAGTACGCGAGGATATAAATGCAACCGGGTTTTAATCTAGCAAGATGATGAGCGTGTTTTTAGATCTGCACGTCTGCGTTGAAACAGACGGGTTGGCGGTCGGCAACGGCGGCGCCGTTCTGTTACGTTACGATGCCTTCAGGTTCATTCAGGAACAATCTGTAGTCCGGAGCCTTGTGGACCAGCTGCTGTAACAAAAACAAACTATCTGTATCTGCCAGTCTGGATCCTCGATGAAGTCATATTTGCGCGCTTATTTTTTCCCCCTTTTCCTCCAAACTGTGATACAATCTGGGTCGTGTTTTATGATCCGTTGCAGCCCGACTGTTTACGGCGACCAGGGGACGAATTCCAAGCGCATGAAATGCGAACGCCCGAAGAACACGATGCATAATATTAAGACCGTTAGTCGTGCACAAATTTAAAAGGAAAGGGAAAGAAAATCCGAATGAATGAGCCGGGGGGAACATACAGAGGGCGGACGGTGGTTTAACGACCATAAAAGAGGCCAAACTTGAACCTCTGATACTCCTCCACCTTTCAGACTGGACTCTAACGCCTCCTCCCCTCCTTTCCTCCCCCCAGGCGCCCTGAGCGAGCGCAAGAAGGTCACCCTGGGCACCCAGCCCACCGTGCTGAGGACCTTCCGATCCCTGTCCACCTCCAACGTCTTCGCCTGCTCCGACCGGCCCACCGTCATCTACTCCTCCAACCACAAGCTGGTCTTCTCTAACGTGAACCTCAAGGAGGTCAACTACATGTGCCCCCTCAACTCCGAGGGCTACCCCGACAGGTCGGGACACCTCTCCCACGCTCTTGTGTGTTTTTAAATATGTATTTCTCCGTGTTCCCCCCCCCCACCCCCCGGTACTAATGCAGCGACTTGCATGTTTCACAGTCTGGCTTTGGCCAACAACAGCACGCTGACCATCGGCACCATCGACGAGATCCAGAAGCTCCACATCCGCACCGTTCCCCTCTACGAGTCCCCCAGGTCAGTCCCCCCCCCCCCCAGTTCAGGAGCCCAGAACTGAACCTGGTTCTCCGTGTTGGCTCCGGCTTCCTGCTCCCGTCTGGGCTTTTTTCTTCTTTTTGTTGCACATCACGTTGTTCTTGTTTTTTTGTTTTTTTTGTGCTAAAAAAAACAACAACAAACGTTTAAGCGACAAACCAAAACGACTCGAGGTTGTTAAATGTTTTATTGAAAGGGTTCACTGTTGTTCAGAAAACAGAGCGCCGTCTCCCAGGCCACCTTCTTGTGTTCAGCTTCCTCTTGTTTGCTTTTTTTCTCACGTCTTTGCTTTGTCCCCCCCCCCATCCTCCCCCCCCCCCTCCCCCCCTCCCCCCCACCAGGCGGATCTGTTACCAGGAGGTTTCCCAGTGTTTCGGGGTTCTTTCCAGCAGGGTGGAGATCCAGGACGTGAGCGGCTCCACATCTGCCGTTCGCCCCAGCGCGAGCACTCAGGTGGCTGCAGCTCTCTCTCTCTCTCTCTCTCTCTCTCTCTCTCTCTCTCTCTCTCTCTCTCTCTCTCTCTCTCTCTCTCTCTCTCTCTCTCTCTCTCTCTCTCTCTCTCTCTCTCTCTCTCTCTCGTTGTGTTCGGGCTAATAAAACGCCCGCGGGCTTGTTTGTTTTGCTCTCTTATCCGACCGGGCAGGCTGGCTGAGAACATCAGACAACACGCGTCTGGTCCCGTTCGTCGCTCAGCGGGTCTGCCGGAGCCGGTGTTTTTCTAAACCCGGGATTTAAATCTTTTTTTTTCCTTTTCACAGTGTAAACATTCTTTCTCGTTTCACTTGATACTCAAACACCCCCCCCCTTTGAAATATAATTTGTTAAATGTAATTATTGTCTCATCCAGGAGGATCGTGTGTGTGTGTGTGTGTGTGTGTGTGTGTGTGCACCTCCCTGTCCGTCCACGGCCAACCTCCAATTCTGCAGCAGCAGTATAATATTTCTCTCGTGGTTTCAGTGAATCACTTTCTTTTTTTTTTACCAAAAACATTTGTTTATTGCTCAAATTGTCTTTTGTAGAGTTTGTCGTCGAGGAATACCGAGAAGGAGTTTAAGAGGACCAACAATTAAGGAGAGATTTATACCCGGAGAGCTCTTCAACGAGTCCTGTCAGCCAGATTGACGGCGACAGTGTGTCCACTCGGCTCTTTAGCTTCCCCAGAGGGGGGCTGGGGGGGGGGGGGCTTTTATCTGTGCTCTGCAAAAACAACAAAGCCTCTAACGCGTGAAAGATGTTTACCTGGTTTTTGAAATGCAGCATCTGGTGCTGCAGATGGTGCCGTCGGTGTCGTTTGAGCTCGCACAGGAATGTGTGTTTTACAACCTTTTTCATTAAGTTTCTCCTGCGTCCCCTCTTGACTCCTCCTCCTGACTCCTCCTCCTGACTCTTCTTCTTGACTCTTCCTCTTGACTCTTCCTCTTGACTCTTCCCCTTGACTCCTCCTCCTGACTCATCCTCCTCCTCCTGACTCTTCCCCCCTTGACTCTTCCCCTTGACTCTTCCTCCTGACTCTTGACTCTTCCTCCTCCTCCTGACTCTTCCCCCCTTGACTCTTCCTCCTGACTCTTGACTCTTCCCACTGACTCTTCCCTCTTCCTCCTCCTCCTGACTCTTGACTCTTCCTCCTGACGCTTCCTCCTCCCCCTGACTCTGACTCTTCCACCTTCCTCCTCCTCCTGACTCTTGACTCTTCCTCCTGACTCTTCCTCCTCCTCCTGACTCTTGACTCTTGACTCTTCCTCCTGACGCTTCCTCCTCCTCCTGACTCTGACTCTTCCTCCTTCCCCTTCCTCCTGACGCTTCCTCTTCCTCCTTGCAGGCTCTCTCCAGCAGCGTGAGCTCCAGCAAGCTCTTCCCCAGCAGCACTTCTCCCCACGAGACCTCCTTTGGCGAAGAGGTGGAGGTCCACAGTCTGCTGGTGGTGGACCAGCACACCTTTGAAGGTGAGAAGGTTTTCCATCTGATCTCTAGCAATGTGCTCGGCGTACAGAACTCTTTCCACGGTTCCCAAACATCCACCATGCTTGTTTTTTACTTAACAACCAAACTTGTATTTATTATCTTCAACATCGTGATCCTTAATTTGCTCTCACGTTCTATTTTAATATTAGTTATTCATTCATACTCTGTATTTAGAAATGTTTGATATTTAAAATCCTGAGGGCTGCCCTCCTCGACCTGTCGATTAACCACAGATCTTCACAAAGAATCGCACAACTTTAAATATTGTGTTTACCAGAGATGTGTTCACGAAGTCATTCGGCATGAAAAAGGCATGAAAAAGAAAAGAGTGTGTTAGTTGTTGTCTTTATTGCGCAACACGTAGCGCACACAAAGGCTTCATGCAGACCTTTTCCCCCTCTGACTGGCGGGTTCTAGGTTCTTCCGCTCCGTTCTGCTTTGCAATGCAGATTCCTCTGCAGCAAGAAGAGCGGCGACCTCACCAGCATACGTTAGCGTGTGGATCGTATGTTAATGATATGCAAATGAGGGCCCCCGTGCAGCCACATCGTGCCCACGGCCGACTTCAGTTTATCTGGTTTTTTTGCGAGCGTCGTGGGATTCCCCATGAATCCGGCGTGGAGGGGTCGGGGCGCACGTTGGGTTTATTGATTGGCACGTAGAGCCGCAATCGCACTGTGTTGTGTGTGCGTGTGTGTGTGTGTGTGTGTGTGTGCAATAAAAATAATAAATGGGCAAAACTAGTGATAAAACAATGAAAGGTGTGCAATGCGCTGTACAGGCGAGTGAGGGAGGCGATGCATTAATAATGACTCACGATACAGTGAGAGATGAGCGTCCCGGAGGAATTCAGCTTTCTAAGTGAACTGTGAACGCGGCAACATCGATTTTAATAAAAAAAATAATAATAAAAAACGGGTTGCGTAATGGAGCAAGAAAAAAAACAACAACAAAAAAAACAGTCAAGACACTCGAAGGAGTTGTAAACAAAAACCTCCGTGTTCGGTTATTTGGAAGAGAGAACAGTTCCTGGTTGTAACGGACATTTAAGTAACTAAGTTATTTATTTAATATTGTCGGGTTTTGATTGTCGACCGATTTTGGACATTTAAAGGTTATTTATGTGAAGAGAGAAAACTAAATGAATTTACGTTTTGGATTATCATCCTATTATTATTATTATTATTATTATTTTACTCCCCAGGACTGAATTTATCTTAAAAGAAGCCTTTTAAATGTGTGTAATGAAGAATTAATAAAATACGTTAGAGGTAAGGTGACATTGAATATAGAGATGAATATTTCACTCTATATTTCGTACTAATCACTTTTATATTAACACACAAAAGACCATCTCTTCGACATTATCCTTATTTAATTTATGTATTTTCTCCTTTTTTTTCCTCCTTTTTTTAATTACTGCTTAGTCTTCAAAACCTTTTTAATTTAAATACAAATCCGTCTGTATTAAAATATGTTTTCCCGTCTCCCCATCAGTCCTCCACGCCCACCAGTTCCTCCCCAGCGAGTACGCCCTCAGCATGGTGTCGTGCCGCCTGGGCAAAGACCCGTCGGTGTATTTCATCGTCGGCACCGCCATGGTGTACCCGGAGGAGGCGGAGCCTAAGCAGGGACGCATCATCGTCTTCCACTACACGGACGGTCAGTCTCTCTCCTCTCTCTCTCTCTCTCTCTCTCTTTGCTCTCTCCATCCTTCAACAGGTTTCATTTCCTGCCATTATTTGTATTTTTTTCTTGCCCCGCGGACACGTTGTCCTCCCCTGCTCTTGTTTCCTGCGCCTCTCTTAATCACTTTCTTATCACTTCTTATCTCCCCGCCGCTACCGATTCCCCACTCATTTCCTTTCATGCCGTGTCCCTCTCAAGGTGCACCGCCTTTCATTTATCCTCCTTTTTTTTAACTTTCCGTTCCACCTTTTCTTTACCCACTCCCTCCCCGCCCCGCCCCCCCCTCTCTCCCAGCTGTCGAGCGGTTCGTAGACCCTCCGCTCGACTAAGACCTTCGTAGTTGACGTCGAGAGCGTCGACACTTTAAACGTGACTGACGGCCGTTGTGCTCCCCGCTGCAGGTAAGCTGCAGACCGTGGCCGAGAAGGAGGTGAAGGGAGCCGTCTATTCCATGGTGGAGTTCAATGGCAAGCTGCTGGCCAGCATCAATAGCACAGTAAGTGGTGCTTTCGACGGGGGCTGGACCTCATTTCAGTTCATGGGGAAAAAATGTAGTTTGAACCATTATATTTGCTCCAAGGTAGACTTTGAAATAAATCTGTCAGATCTTTTAAATATATATATATGTTTCTTTTTATTTATATATATATATATAATATAAATAAATGAATAAAAGTTGTAAAATGCCAGATTTTATACCAGCAGCTCTAAACTCTCACCGGCCAATCACAGCGAGGCATCGGCCAGCTGTCTCTTCTTTTTCAAGGCCTGTTGTTTTATGGATTGGCAGATTATTGATCCTCGTTAAATGGTCAGGTTTAGCAAAGCGTGCTACTCCTTCTGTCCCAGGTGAAGCCCCCCCCCCCCTTCTCCTAATACCACGCTAAGCTACAGATGGATTTAAATGACTAAAAGCGTGAAAGCGAAGCTTTTGTCTCCAGATATCGAGCGGTGGGTTCCTCCTTCGCCGAATTTGGACTTCGATGAAGCCGATTCAACCCAAAAAGTGTTTCAAATTGGCGATAAATGAGTTGACGTTGCATCAAAGTTCAAACACAGGAGACGTTTGTTTTATGTCGTCTCCTCTGAATCAGAACGTTCAGTCATTAAGGACTAATCCATAATGTTCTTAAATTACTTCTTTGGACCTCCGACCTCTTTTCCTCCGACATTCTTCCCTCGGCTGAAACCCGGTGAACTGTTCATCACTGTAAAGAAATAAATAAATAAAAACTTCACATTTCTGTCAATATGATGAAACGCTTTCTATTTTTTTTTTTTTTTGGGAGATATTTCCCCAACTGGAGTCGTCTGTTCGATTCCGATAAACGAGTTTGGGTGTGACCGCGGCGTTAATATTGTCGTCTTATTGGGATTCAAAACGCGTCGTTATGGCGCGTTTATTATCTCTGACTGACGGACATCTTTGTCACCAAATGGTTTCATTGATACCTGCAATATTAATATATTATATTATATAAATACTTGGCGTCTATTTGGCATGCAAATTAAATGCCTGTTCTATTTTTTTTTTATTCAGGAGGAGTTTTAGACAATATGGAAATAAGGTTTATTTTTCTTATTTCACTCGTGTCTGTACGGTAGATGTGAAGCTACAGCCAGCAGGTGGTTAGCGTAGCGTAGCGTAGCTTAGCATAATTCCTGGAGAGCATAAATCCCGACTCTGTCCTAAACTAGTTGAAACAAAATCTACTGACGAGCACGCTCCTCTTTCAATAAATTAATTAAAAAGATACGGGATGTAAACGCATCATTATTTTACATTTTTCGATACATAAAACTATCAACAATATATATATTTTTTAAAAAGACTTATTTAGAAGCATGCAGGTTTGTTTCTGCTGTGTATAGGGTTGCAAAGGGCCGGAAAGTTTCCGGTAAATTTCCAGAAAGTTTCCACGGGAATTTTGGGGGTTAAAAAAAAAAAAAATGTGCCTACGTTTTTTTGCAAAAGCATATAACAGGGAACTTAAATGTAGTTGAGAACAAGACTATGCACACCGAGCTCAGCTGGACCCTGAATGCAGCTGCTTGGGAACATTGTCTGACAGAAACATAAACATTCACGTTCTGTTGTGTTTGAACGTCTTTGTCATCAGTGTCTGAACGTTTCAGCCCTTTGTCTGGCAAGTGTGAGAGCGCCGAGTGGCGTAGAGGCCAAGAGCGGTATTGCAGACAGAGATTTAAATTATAGCTCGCAACATATTGAAAAAAATAACTGAACTAGTTCATTTTTTGGAGCTGTGAACTTAGTTAAAAAATGTTGAATTATGAACTATGAACTGAACTAGTTCAGAAAGTGAACTTTCCCAACACTGTTAGTCATTAGCATATTGATTACTTGGTAAACTGAAGCCATGTTCATTTTAATACCAAGTTTATTTGTATACAGTAGACTAACTTGTTACAGCAGTGAGGAGGACGTTGATGAGGTCCAGGAAGAAAACATTTAGACCTGAAAGGATTCAGGGAAAAACACCCCAAAAACAATGTGTGTTGGGGGGTGGTGATCATAGGGAATACACCTTTTTTATTCAACGTTCATGTTTTTGTTGTTCGATGAAAGAATAAAGTTCTACTGTCATTTTTAAAAATTGTATTATAAATGTTTGCATGCATGTCTGCTTATGACGAGGTAAATACAGTTAAATTACCCCAACATTCCCAGTTTATTCCTGTTAATTCCCGTGGAGGATTTGCCCCTTAAAAGTATTTATTTCTATTTATATATCTTGTGCAGCATTGTTCTTGCTTCACGTTTAAGGATTAAAGTGGACCAAAAAAAATCAAACGATTTAAGTGTCACCAAAGAAAAAAAATAATGATATGAAATAGCACTTTGATACATATAATAACGACGCGTCAGCTGACTTTTTTTAAACGTCATCCCCGTTAATCGATGCAAAAACGATGAACTCGGC
>NC_046968.1:27411200-27426200 GCF_009769545.1 Cyclopterus lumpus
TCAAACTGTTGACAGGCGCTTGTCAAGCTGCGCTCACACAAGGCCCTTCCGCTGCGTCTCCAGCTCTGACGCCAGAGTTTTTGGAAGTTCCCCCGAATCACGATCGACTCCTCTTTTTTTTTTTTTTATCTTCCGGACAGAGCTCAAGAAATCTCTGCAGGAAGCTCCCCGTCCCGAGCCACCTCACGTCCGTGTGGAAGGCTAACTAATGACCCCTGTCTCGGACTGGCTGCTCTCTGACTGGCTGCTCTGTATGTCAATCAAGTGGCAAATGCCGTAGGGAGACCAATAATTTCCTGGATTCTCTCCTGGTTTCCCTGGTAACCGGCCCGAGTCCAAGAAAATGGCCCGTCCCATTGACCCTCCTCTATTCCTCGTGGTCGTCATTGTTCTGCACGCTATTATCAGCACAAGGACTGGCTTTTGTCCACTAATTAACAGGTTTCTTCTTGTTTTTAAAAACGTAACCGTGGGGAACGTTGCACTCTGGACTATTTCTCAGCTGGAAGCGATAACTTCCTGGATTCTCTCCTGGTTTCCCTGGTAACCGGTCCGAGCCAAGAAATAGTCACAAACGCCACATTTCAGAAAGAGATTTCTTTTTTTTTCTTCAAATTTTGACTCCAAATATCCACCTGGACTCGAGGGGTGAACTGACGATATTGTGGAGGTCAAAGGTCAACACAACCGCTGAGTTGGTATTTCTAGTGGATCAGAGCCAGGCTCACTGCCTCCAGCCCTGACGCTAAGCTACGCTAACTGAGATACGAGCATGATGAGCGTGTTTCACCTTTTTGAAACTTACCTCGAGTTCTTCCAGACGGTTCTGAAATCACTTTCCGAGGTTTTTGGCAACGCTGCTGGTTTTTTTGAGACTTCCGCCTCTACTTTTGATCCAGTGGAGGTTTGAACACACGGTCCCTGTTGCTCGGGAGGAGCCACAAACGGCTCCTTCTGTTGGCAGAAAGTAGTTCATGTAAATTTTATATTTTGGTCATGAAATCCAAGAGTTGAGCTTCCAGTCAGTAAGCGCAGGAAAGTTTTTAATAGTTTAATAGTTCATCACTGGGATGGTTTCGGGACGCCGTTCCTTTCCTTTTCAGTCCCGATTGCAGAACCGTTGCTTTGGGTACCGGCCGATATGATGGTGTTTTTAATTAATAAGCTCTATGACCGGGATTGTTACGTTTTAATGCAACATCGAGCTTGACTTAAACATTGCTTTCGTAACCATGAAATGCTTTTAAAATATGAGCGTAGTGAATTGTTGTTTATCCAAAAAATAGTGTCTGATAGCAGCTGTTTGAGTCGACGTCCACGTCTGTGCATCTCGACCCCAAACGAGCCTCGTTGCTTTCAGGCTGTTTTCAGGCTGTTTTCAGGCTGCTTTCAGGTTGCTTTCAGGCTGTTTTCAGGCTGCTTTCAGGTTGCTTTCAGGCTGTTTTCAGGCTGTTTTCAGGCTGCTTTCAGGTTGCTTTCAGGCTGTTTTCAGGCTGCTTTCAGGTTGTTTTCAGGCTGTTTTCAGGCTGCTTTCAGGCTGCTTTCAGGTTGCTTTCAGGTTGCTTTCAGGCTGCTTTCAGGCTGTTTTCAGGCTGTTTTCAGGCTGTTTTCAGGCCGTCTGTGAGGTGAAGAAAAGGGGCGCTGTCATAATCCGGCCCTTTTGTTTCAGTGAAGCTTTAACAGGAAATTGCTTTCAGGCTGCTTTCAGGCTGTTTTCAGGCTGTTTTCAGGTTGCTTTCAGGCTGTTTTCAGGCTGTTTTCAGGCTGTTTTCAGGCTGTTTTCAGGCTGCTTTCAGGTTGCTTTCAGGCTGCTTTCAGGTTGCTTTCAGGTTGCTTTCAGGTTGCTTTCAGGCTGCTTTCAGGCTGTTTTCAGGCTGTTTTCAGGCTGTTTTCAGGCCGTCTGTGAGGTGAAGAAAAGGGGCGCTGTCATAATCCGGCCCTTTTGTTTCAGTGAAGCTTTAACAGGAAATGAGAAACTCGGGCTCGTCAACAATGAATTAGACTCTTTCTGGGAAAAGAGCCACGAGTTTAACCTCCCAGAAAGTTTTAATAAACTTTTGTTTGTGGTCCGTCGTTACAACCGGACGTTGTGAGATGGATATTAAAGGTGAAGAAGGCCACAAAGGTTTTTAATAACATTTAAAAAAAAAGAAGCTTCTTCTCGAGACTTTCTGGATTTTAATATTTCACTGACAGCCCAAAAGCCTCCATCTTGAATCCGTCCTTTGAACTGTTGTTTGCTTCTTTCTCCGGGTAATTACACGTATCCCATCTATCTTTTCTATTTACTTATTTATTTATTTGTATTTTCTGTGAAGCCACTAATGCAAAACGTGAGCGCGTGCAAAGTTTTCACTCTAACTTTTCCACCACCGCCAAACGATTCTATTTTAATTTCCATCATTTAAGATATTTAAAAAGTCCATTCGTCAAACAATTTAAAATGCACATATTAATAGAAATAGATTAATAGAAACACGCCCACTGTGTTTTTGTTGCGCAACCCTGTACAATAACATAACCTTGTAATACTTCGGAGCCTCGGCTGCATTGTATGTCATTATAAGAATTACATGCATAATAGAAAAATAAGACGCACTATTTTCTGACATTTTATAATTAATTATAATAATAATAATCAGCAGGTAAGTAATGAAAATATTCAAGAGCTGCAGCCAAAACGGTTCTTTCGGGTTCGATGCAGAGAAACGAGCGCTGTGCCATTTTTTATTTATTTTTTTTAAACATATTTTATTATCATGTTGCACGCTGTCAATTTTCAGTGCCTATTATTTCCCGAGATGCACTCGGGTGTCACAGAACTGGAATATTCAGGGGAAGGAAAACCCTCGCTGCTCCTTCAAAGAGCCCCGCTCTCCAAATGCCACGTTTTTTGGGGAAAACTTTTGAATTATCGAGGCATTAAAAATCGCACGACTTTCGACCTCCCGGAAAAAAACTTTTCACATTCAGGAGGAATTGCCGGTCGCGCTAATGAATTGTATTCTAATTTTAGTTATTGTGAAGCTTTCACGAGTTCTCATACGGAGCCTTCTTCTTAACGCCGTCATGTTCTCGTGTGTGTGTGTGTGTGTGTGTGTGTGTGTGTGTGTGTGTGTGTTAGGTCTGGTGACGTCCCTGTCCGAGGGCTGGTACAGCCTCCTCCTGGACCTGCAGAACCGCCTCAACAAGGTCATCAAGAGCGTGGGCAAGATCGAGCACAGCTTATATCCTTCTTGGTGTTGGCGCTCGGCGAGGGGGGGGGGCGTGTCCACGAGGGGGGGGGCGTGTCCACGGGGTGGCGTTGGGCTAGAGACATTGCATTGGATAGTAGTTACTGGGAGGAACTTTTTAACTGGTTATGAACCAGTCTCAGTTTTCCAAAGGGACTCCAAAGTGAAACACTACCACTGGTGTCCACAGGGGGCGCCACCTGCCCGTTACAGAAATGAACTAATTATATTTAGCTTTTAGGGCTTCAGGAAATCTTGAGGGGCTTCTTTCTCTATTTTTCTGACAATTTAATTTTTTAGGCCTTTAAAAATGAAATTCATTCATTAAAATCTATTATCGTTGAAATTGTAACTATTTCACAGACCAGTGGGAGAAGTCTGAAACTGTGAAAAGTATTTTCAGAAGCATTAGTTTCAGATCAAACACAGTACACTAGAGGTTTACATCCCATAAATACAACTTGCAGGTTCCATACTTGGTTCTACTTGACTGATGGCTCTTATTATTATTATTATTATTATTCGTGTGGTTTTCCTTGACTCCGCCGCACCTGGAGGTCCTTCCACACGGAGCGGAAGACGGAGCAGGCCACGGGGTTCATCGACGGGGATCTGATCGAGAGCTTCCTGGACCTCGGCCGGGCCAAGATGCAGGAGGTCGTCAGCACTTTACAGGTAAACAATAACCGACATTTTTGAGGATATCGAAAAATCATGTATTTGAAACGTATGGTAAACACAAGAAAATGTCTCAATCTGGTAGGAAATGGGCAAAAAAATAAACTACGGTTTCTGAAGCCGCGGCTTAAGTGATTGAACGTGGACATGTTTGTCCTTCAGGGCAACGCACTTCATTCTAGACTTAATACAAAGAGGTCCAACCTCCACATTATGTTCAAAATGAATGCTTTGTGTATTAACCCGGAACAAAGTGACTAATCTCATGTTTAATGAGCTCGTGACATGAAGCCTGAGACGTGGGCCCGAGAGCCGGTCCGCTGGTCCTCTGGTCCTCTGGTCCTCTGGTCCTCTGGTCCTCTGGTCCTCTGGTCCTCTGGTCCTCTGGTCCGCTGGTCCTCTGGTCCTCTGGTCCTCTGGTCCTCTGGTCCTCTGGTCCTCTGGTCCTCTGGTGGAGAACAAACCTTGAGACACTTTTATTAGCTGAGTGGGAACTGGGACCAAATAACAGGTGGCAAAATGACACTTTTGGCAGATTTAACATATTCTGCTTTGCTCTCTAGGTATTAAAAGAGAAATCACACTTTCAGCTCATAAACAAAGATTATTCCCCGGGAACTATTTGATTGATTGCTTAATCTATTTTCAGTTTTTATTGAAAAGCCTTTATTTAAAAAAATAAATACAAATGGCCCTCAACAAGATGACAGTGGAGCTGCTGGCTAACAAGGAAAACAGTGCTGACAGAGCTAACAGTGTAAACCTGAGGGGCCAATGAGGGCTTCTTAGGGACAATGGGCTTCTCAGGGGCCAATAAGGGCCAATGAGGGCTTCTCAGGGGCCAATGAGGGCTTCTCAGGGGCCAATGAGGGCTTCTCAGGGCCAATGAGGGCTTCTCAGGGGCCAATGAGGGCTTCTCAGGGCCAATGAGGGCTTCTCAGGGGCCAATGAGGGCTTCTTAGGGGCCAATGAGGGCTTCTCAGGGGCCATTGAGGGCTTCTCAGGGGCCACTGAGGGCTTCTCAGGGGCCAATAGGGGCCAATGAAGGCTTCTCAGGGGCCACTGAGGGCCACTAGGGGCCACTGAGGGTGGTTACAATACTTAATGTTCCATATCCTGTATGTTGCACCTTAAAACCCGACTGGGAAAGAAAACAATGCGCAGTAGAATTTTTTTTCTCTCCATCACATCGAGATACAGAAGAATAGTGATTTTAAAAAAAATAAAAATATGCTGAATAAATGCATGTTAAAAAAATTCACCCGTCAATCATAAGACAGCTTTCAAAATTCATCTTCAGCTCCAAAACAATTGCAATATATAGGAAGAAGAAGAAGAAAAAAAAAGATGGCGGCTGTCTCACAAGCGCCTCACCGTGCGTTCTATTCCAGATCGATGACGGCAGCGGCATGAAGCGTGAGGCCACGGTGGACGAGGTCATTAAGATCGTGGAGGAGCTGACGAGGATCCACTAACGCCCCCCCAGAAACCCGCCGGCCGAGTGAGAAGGAGCGACGAGGAGGAGGAGGAGGAGGAGGAGGAGGAGGAGGAGGAGGAGGAGGAGGAGGAGGAGGAGGAGGAGGAGGAGGAAGTAGTAGTAGTGTGGGGTTTTACAGATTTGTAAATAATTATAAATAAGCGGCGTGTGCATGTTCGTCCTTCAGACTTCGGCGCTCCCTTCCGCGTCCGGGCGACAGACAAACACCGACACACCCGGCGGTTAAGATCTGACCGGCTCACGCTTTTCATAGGTTTGTTATTGAAGTCTGGAGTTACCACGCGGTATGAAAAAGAAAAATACTCAAAAAAGGAGGAAAAATGATAGATTTATAGCTATTTTGTCTTTGTGATGTTTTTCTTCGTTTATTCTAATAAACTTTTGCTTTAGTACCGTTGACGCCCGAGTCTCCGTCATTTAGGATCCTTTCTTACTAGGAAACAGCAGCTATTTTCAATGAGTCTGTCCCTTTTTTGGGGGGGGGGGGGGGGGGGGGCGGCCATGTTGCTCTGTGCACTATTCAGTGTTATTACGTGGTGTTAACTGTCACCTGGCGACCATCACGAGGTGTGTCTTTATGTTGTCCTTGCACATTGATTTATGATGAAATGCCTGAAAAATGAACGACCTTCTCTCTGCATTATCAGCAAGTAATGTTGGTTTATTTTGGGGCTTTGAAAAAAAAATTGTGAATTAGAATTTTTTTTAACATAATTAAAATAAGGATTTGCGACTCCGCTTTGATTGAAACTGCTCCAGATATTTGGGGTATTTTTTGATTATGGACAAAGCAGGTTGTTTATCAAAGATGATGCAGCTCTTAGAACTGAAAGTAGAGCCTCTTTCTTCCGGCTGAGCTGTCATGCCTTGTTATTTGTTATACACGCACACACACGCACACACACACACACACACACACACACACACACACACACACACACACACACACACACACACAACATTTAATGGAAGGAAACCCGACTCTCGTCCCGAGGCCGACGGGCCTTTTGTTTGGTGGGTTTTTGTTCACAATGGATCGTTTGCATGAAACCGTTCACTGACCAGAGGCTTTGAACAATGAATATGAAAATAAACACAAACAATAGAGTAGAAAGAAAGGAAAATGTACAATAGAATATACAAACACTATCCTCACCCATCATTATGCTTACATTATATATAGATATATAAATATATATATATATATATATACACATACATATATATGTACACACGTGTATATATATATACATATATATATATGGAAATATATACATGCATATATGTGTGTATATATATGTACATGTATATATGTAGAGATATATATATATATATAATAATAATAATAATAAAGATGTGTGTGTATATATATATATATATGTATGTATATATATATGTGTATATATATGTAGATATATATATCTATATGTATATACATATATACACACATACACACATCTTTATTATTATTATCATGTTTATTCTCACAATGCAGAGAAGTTGATATTTTCTCTCGTGACCTGCAGGTTTTGGGTTGTTTGTGGAGTTTTGACCCCTTTTTTTTAATGTCTTTAATAATAACCGACCAGACTCGCATAACTAAGCCTCAGATGATACAAGAGTTTAAATATGAGGAGGAAAAGAGAAGTAATCCATGAAGCTGAAGGAGTCGGCTCAATAATCCTGAGAGGATCCGTGACGCTCAGAGAAAAGGCCAAATCATTATTATTTAACATGAACACTTGGTTTCCATAGAAACCACTCGGACCAAACTGAAATAACCAAAAGTATTTAAAGTTGGGCAGAAAAGTTGGAGACTTAATTAATATATATTTATATTATTATTATATTTTTTATTCTATATTATTTTTTATATTTAAAAAAAATTATATTTATATTTGAGTACATTCTAATTGGGTCGGGGGATGCGAGTGTCAGCTTTTTAAATATGTGTTTACATCTTAAAATTGTCTGTAAAGTAACAAAAACAGTAATGTCCAAGTCTCACTTTTTCTTACCATATATTTGCATTAATTTATGACATTTTGACTCTAACCTTTCGATTCACCCCCAAAGTAGTTTGTGTATAGTTCAGCAAAACTAAAGCAGCCGCAACTTTAGAGCAAAAATTAGGAGAAAAAGTTTAAAAAAACAATCAACTTCAACACCGGCGTCTTTAAATGAGTGACGGCAATAATTAGTGTTAATATTTAATATTCACACAGTTTCTTTTGTGCTGAGTTTAAAAAAAAAAAAAAAAGATTCGGCCAAACAGCAATTTCATCACCTTCAAATGGACGAAAAATAGTTGGAAAAACTAAGTGTGTGTGTGTGTGTGTGGGGGTGGAACTTGCTCCTCTCTGGTTCTCCTTGTAGGAAAATCATTAAGTGGAGAGGAAGTCATTCCAGATGGGTAAACCCCCCCAAAAAAAAATACATCCTAAAATATCTCTTGCGGGGCGTCGAACATCACGGACGGGTGTTAACAGGCTCTGAGGGAGGATTTGACTTCAAAGGGGGGGTCGGGGGGGGTCAACCATGTAGAACCACCTCGAGGAAGCGTCCAGTACAACCACAGCATCGGAGTGATTAAACCCGGCAGCTTCACCCGAGAAGCTGGCAGGCCGAAGCAAATCGGGGGGGGGGGGGGGGGGGCTCCCCTGGTTGCATAAGTAGACTGTATATTAGAAGTGGACGTGGTCACCCACTGGTTTGTGGACTGCTGTTTTGAAGCCTTGAGTTTGGTATTTGGGCCGTCGCCATCTTGTTTTTTGGGGGGTTTTTTTGCAACCAGAAGTGACATGAGAGGGAGGAGCTAAGTGCAACTGAACCGGATTTGTAGGCAAACAAAAGGTTACAATTAACTTTCATGAAGTGAAAACACACCGTGAAAAGGGTTAAAGTTGTAAGACGAGAACACGGACAACTCACAGCGCGGTAGCGACAAGGTAGCCCCGCCCTGAAGCTGTGTACGGCTCTGCTAGAGACCTGTCAATCACAGGAGCCCCGCCCTAAACATACTCTGCATTATGGTCCATTTGACCCTAAATGGACCATAATTAGAGTAGAGAGAATGCAAGTTTAAGGCACTTCAGCATTGGCTTCACTTTTGAGAACAGGAGGATGCCGCCTCCCAGTCGTGGCTGCATTATCTCTCCTGACCACCAGAGGGCGACTCCTCTGGTTGTATAGAAGTCTATGCTTCATGTGTTAAAGCTGCATTCTCTCTCCTGACCACCAGGGGGCGACTCCTCTGGTTGTATAGAAGTATATGCTTCATGTGTTAAAGCTGCATTCTCTCTCCTGACCACAAGGGGGCGACTCCTCTGGTTGTATAGAAGTCTATACTTCATGTGTTAAAGCTGCATTCTCTCTCCTGACCACCAGGGGGCGACTCCTCTGGTTGTATAGAAGTCTATGCTTCATGTGTTAAAGCTGCATTCTCTCTCCTGACCACCAGGGGGCGACTCCTCTGGTTGTATAGAAGTCTATGCTTCATGTGTTAAAGCTGCATTCTCTCTCCTGACCACAAGGGGGCGACTCCTCTGGTTGTATAGAAGTCTATACTTCATGTGTTAAAGCTGCATTCTCTCTCCTGACCACCAGGGGGCGACTCCTCTGGTTGTATAGAAGTCTATGCTTCATGTGTTAAAGCTGCATTCTCTCTCCTGACCACCAGGGGGCGACTCCTCTGGTTGTATAGAAGTCTATGCTTCATGTGTTAAAGCTGCATTCTCTGTACTGACCACCAGGGGGCGACTCCTCTGGTTGTATAGAAGTCTATGCTTCATGTGTTAAAGCTGCATTCTCTCTCCTGACCACCAGGGGGCGACTCCTCTGGTTGTATAGAAGTCTATGCTTCATGTGTTAAAGCTGCATTCTCTCTCCTGACCACCAAGGGGCGAGTCCTCTGGTTGTATAGAAGTCTATGCTTCATGTGTTAAAGCTGCATTCTCTCTACTGACCACCAGGGGGCGACTCCTCTGGTTGTATAGAAGTCTATGCTTCTTGTGTTAAAGCTGCATTCTCTCTCCTGACCACCAGGGGGCGACTCCTCTGGTTGTATAGAAGTCTATGCTTCATGTGTTAAAGCTGCATTCTCTCTCCTGACCACCAAGGGGCGACTCCTCTGGTTGTATAGAAGTCTATGATTCATGTGTTAAAGCTGCATTCTCTCTACTGACCACCAGGGGGCGACTCCTCTGGTTGTATAGAAGTCTATGCTTCATGTGTTAAAGCTGCATTCTCTCATGACCACCAGGGAGCGGGTCCTCTGGTTGTATAGAAGTCTATGCTTCATGTGTTAAAGCTGCATTCTCTCTCCTGACCACCAGGGGGCGACTCCTCTGGTTGTATAGAAGTCTATGCTTCATGTGTTAAAGCTGCATTCTCTCTCCTGACCACCAAGGGGCGAGTCCTCTGGTTGTATAGAAGTCTATGCTTCATGTGTTAAAGCTGCATTCTCTCTCCTGACCACCAGGGGGCGACTCCTCTGGTTGTATAGAAGTCTATGCTTCATGTGTTAAAGCTGCATTCTCTCTACTGACCACCAGGGGGCGACTCCTCTGGTTGTATAGAAGTCTATGCTTCTTGTGTTCAAGCTGCATTCTCTCTCCTGACCACCAGGGGGCGACTCCTCTGGTTGTATAGAAGTCTATGCTTCATGTGTTAAAGCTGCATTCTCTCTCCTGACCACCAAGGGGCGACTCCTCTGGTTGTATAGAAGTCTAGAGGGTTATTTTTTAAAACATGTTGTTTTCCCAATGAGCCGGAGCCAGAGGACCAAAAAGGCACGTTGAGTCTTTGACGTCCCAAAAGCTTGAGTCGTCCCCGAGAGCTTCACAGTCCTGTATGTGGATTAATTCTCTCCTCCTCTTTGTTCGTCTGTGCCGGTCGTCGTCTAATTTCACTCCTCTGTTCATCACTTTGTGGCAGCGTTATCGTTTCTGTCAAGAAGTGATGTAGAAGATGCAGCCCATTAGCTCAGAGTCTGGCCTCATTGTCTCCAACAGACGTTAAGAGATTAAAAGACTTCCCGAGTATTTGTATTTTATGGGTAAATTAACACTCATCCTCATCTTAAATATCACTTTATTTGTTATGGATCACTCAAACAGAAGTTGTGTGTATTTAGTCGAGGGACTATTTTCTCAAAATAACTCACGGCGAAAAGGAAGTGCAGCGTGTGCGTAATGAGGCAACGTGTCAGCCGGGGCGGCAGCGGCTCATTGATCTGTTTTTATTCGATGTCGGACAAACGAGGAACGAGCTCAGGATACGCGGAGAATACTTATCGGATCAATTCATTGTGTGTTTGGGTACTTTGTGTTGGAGTTTGTTGACAATAAGAAAAAAAAGATATGCATCCTTTAAATGCTTCTCTTTTGGGGGAAAGTAGAAGCAGGTAACTTTAGCTAATTATCACAAATCCCCCCCCCCCCCCGTTTCCAGCCTTTGTGCTACGCTACGCTAACCGCATATATTCCGACGTGTGTCGCGTGGACAGTTGTCGATTTTTCTTTATGGATGGAATGAAAAAATTGCAGCTTCGTTGGAGATTTACCTTTTTGCTCTGGTGTCACATGTCAGACCTCACGTTGACCTTAGAAGTGATTAACGAGAGGATGTGAAAATGACCTTTTCGTATATCATCTCGCAGAAGACGGAGGAGGTTTTTTTTTTTTTTTTGTTGCTGCAGACAATTATTGTTCATTGTCATCGGTATTATTTGAAAGCTCCGCACATTAAACACCTGCTCTGTGGAAACCATAATGAGCCCACGGACGAGTCTCGTGCTTTAGCTTCTATTCTCGTTGTTAATCTCACGACACCCTCGGCCTCGGGTTTATCTCCAGACCTCTTTTTGGGGTTTTGGAACCAGCGCTTTTCACTGGATCCACTCAACGAAACCTGAGCTCTCTGTCTTCATTGTCCCCGGATGAACTATATGTGTGTGCACCCCTCCCCCCCCCCCCCTCCCTCCCTACTTTATGGAGTCTAAACAGCATGGTTAATGCATTATCCGCAGGGCCCCAGGCTTCCCTCTTCCTCCCCCTTTCCCACTTTCTGGCACATCATTTGTTGCTGTCATTCCTGTACTGCAGCAGCATGAGGGAAGGGAGGAGGGGGGGGGGGGGGGGGGGGGGGGGGGGGGCTACCTGTCGCACCAGGATAAGACTTCAACCTCTGGTTTTTGTGTGTGCAGGATTTTTATTTCCCCTTTTTATAAGAGGACTTTAAACCGACGATGTAGAACGGTTGTGGAGTCGGATCACCAGACCGTTGCCCTTAACAACGCGGGAGGAGGAAGACGTATATGGGCACCGACAGTGATATTTCAGGGTTGACTCTAAATGCTTGAAACACGTGATGGAGGTCTCCTCTGTGCATCCAGGTAAAAGAAAAGAGCGTCTGTCTCTCTTTAAAAAAAAATAAAGAACATTTAAAAAACCGATGAGACAGAAATGACCAGAGCTCCCATGAAATCACTCTTCATTGTGAAGATCAAATATGATGGGAAACTGTTCCGGAGATCACTCTCTGAAATCATTTCCACCCCATCGTGTTAATAATGTAGCGCCTCTAATCATATTAGCTTCGACGTAAAATGAGATTGGTTTTGATGCTCCGGCGTACCGCATGAAATATAAAAAATTAAAAGTGCCCTACATTGGGAGCGATGAAGGTTTTATTTATTTATTCGCACACTGGAGGCGAGTGTCTGATAACGCAGCCCCTCTCTGAGAGCCGTGTTGAGATGCTAATCCAGTTGTCAAAACATATAATTACGCTGCAGAGGGAGAATCCGTAGCTATTTCCTTGTGTTGTTTAATTACAAGATGCAGATTAAAAGTGTGCTTGTTATCGACGGAGAGACAAAAGACCGAGCTCTGTGTCTGAGCAGAGAAAGTGAAATGTGTAAACTAAAAAGTATAGAAACAAGAGTCTGAAGATATGCTAGCAGCTCTGCAAGGCTGTGTTTAGGCTAAATGCTAACATGCTCACAGGAGCCAAGTTTCCATTCAGTTAGGCTACGGGTTGGCGCTAAAGGTATCGTGTTGGCATTAAAGACATTGTGTTGGCACTAAAGGCTAGGTGTTGGCACTAAATGCTACGTGTTGGCGCTAAAGGCATTGCGTTGGCATTAAAGACTACGCGTTGGCATTAAAGACATTGTGTTGGCACTAAAGGCATCGCGTTAGCATTAAAGACATTGTGTTGGCACTAAAGGCATCGCGTTGGCATTAAAGACATTGTGTTGGCACTAAAGGCATCGCGTTGGCATTAAAGACATTGTGTTGGCACTAAAGGCATCGCGTTGGCATTAAAGACATTGTGTTGGCACTAAAGGCATCGCATTGGCATTAAAGACTACGTGTTGGCGCTAAAGGCATTGCGTTGGCATTAAAGGCTACAGGTTGGCGCTTAAGGCATTGTGTTGGCTAGTTGTTGGTGCTAAAGACATTGCATTGGCATTAAAGACTACATTTTGGCATTAAAGGCTAGGTGTTGGCGCTAAAGGCATCGTGTTGGCATTAAAGACTACGTGTTGGCGCTAAAGGCATCGTGTTGGTGCTAAAGGCATAGTGTTAGCATTAAAGGGTACGTGTTGGCGCTAAAGGCATCGAGTTGGCATTAGAGGATACGTGTTAGCATTAAAGGCATCGTGTTGGCATTAAAGGTTACGTGTTGGCATTAAAGGCATCGTGTTGGCATTAAAGGGTACATGTTGGCGCTAAAGGTTACGTGTTGGCGCTAAAGGCATCATGTTAGCATTAAAGGTTACATGTTGGTGCTAAAGGTTACGTGTTGGCGCTAAAGGTTACGTGTTGGCGCTAAAGGCATCGTGTTGGCATTAAAGGCTACGTGTTGGCATTAAAGGCTACGTATTGGCATTAAAGGCATCGTGTTGGCGCTAAAGGCTACGTGTTGGCATTAAAGGCTACGTGTTGGCATTAAAGGCTACGTGTTGGCGCTAAAGGCTACGTGTTGGCATTAAAGGCTACGTGTTGGCGCTAAAGGGTACGTGTTGGCATTAAAGGCTACGTGTTGGCGCTAAAGGCTACGTGTTGGCATTAAAGGCTACGTGTTGGCGCTCTTTTTTTCAGCTGGCATTGGTCATGTTTCATGCTGTGCCATCCTTGTCTGATTTAATATAGAATATATAAAATTCATGAACTTACACTTATATATATAATCCCTTTTTTTAAAGGATTTTTTAATGGATGCTAATTTTAAATATATAAAAGAAAATCTCACGTACCTCTTGGAGTGCCTTCAAGTACCCCCATTTGAGAACCACTGATTTAGAGTATCAATTATTTTTCAACAAAAGGCGAAAACGCAATGAACCTCAGAAAAAGGTTTTCTGGATTTGTTCCTTTTTTTTCATACAGCTTTTCTCATGCGATACTTCAAAATATGAGAATAGAAACACGGCGAATTAAGGCGCTAACATGCAGATTTATGTATGTATTTGTTTTTTCTTTGTGTTTAGCAGTTGCATTTATTACTAAAAAGATTCACCCTTTTGGAAATATTGATCTGTACATAATGTAATTTTGATCCATCTCATAGTTTTCAGTCAGTGAAAGACAATAGCGTGGCCAAAAATAATTATAAATCTCAATTTAGAAAGATTTCGGTCATTTGACCCCCAACTCAAGGACGTCTTTGACACATCAGCCCGCCCCCTGACATGGACCTGGTTCCTCTGGTGTCTCTAAAGTGACAGTTTGACCGTTTCAAGGTGGTTTGAATCAATCTGAGTGTCAGAAATCCTCCTCGGTGTATTTGTGATGTATGTTGTCATGTCGGACCTCAATGCAGTATTAATATTTCTGCTCTGGAAAGCCACCGGCTGGCTGGAACATCTCCAGTCTGCAGGACTTGTTGCCTCAGCTGACGGCGGAGCTTAAATCCCATGTTACTGCGTGGGTAAATATTTGAGCTGTTTTAACACAGTAAGGCGAAAACCTGCTGCAAGACATCTGAGCCAGAATAAAATCTGAACAACGGCCAATTGACTCGGAGGCTTTAACGATGCTCTCCTTTTAGAAGGAGGATGATTTCAGCGTGTCTTCGGCCCAAATGGATCTCTAAAAGCCAGCCGGGTCGAGAGGCAGCCCAGGCGTTTGATGTGGAAATATTACAGAACGTCTTCTTCTCACTAATTGGCTCAAACTTTCCCCCACAACATGTTTTCTGTTTTCAATTATAGCTTTTTTTTTGTTTTATATTATATTGTTTTATATTTTATATTCTAAAAAAAGTATAGATGGAGGGGGGAAAAAAAAAATCTGTTGAAATAATTTGGCCCCAATTAAGAGAAGCTCCGCTGACACTTGAAGTTTTTTTTTTTTTTACCGTCGTGTCCCAAAGAGCTCAGCATCAGGGCGTCGCAATCAATGCCGCCGTCTGGCTTTAGCACCAAAAGAGAATTAATGGTCGTAAATCAAAGCGTTGCATTGTGGGGAAAAAGGTCGGTCGTGTTTTCTTACCTCTCACTCCAGGAAAAAAAATAGCAAATTCCTTTTTAGGGTAGCATTTATTTTTCTGCCGTGTCAGCTGATTGGTGGATGGATGGCCACA
>NC_046968.1:27431200-27507196 GCF_009769545.1 Cyclopterus lumpus
TTGTTTGTACGCGTCGTGACTTATTCATGCGACACTTTCCCGACAAGTGTTTTCGCTTCATCAAGAGCCGCCATTTTTAACACGGCCGAGTGTCACAACACCAGCATCGGTTCCACGAGGGATCTCGTTTCCTTCCCTCTGTAGCTAAATAACTCAGGAGACATCAGAGCGAACTGTCAACGGCCTCCACTCTAATCCAATTATATGAGGGGGGGGGGGGTAAATATTTACCAACCAATCACTGGAGACCAACATATCCGCCTGAATCTAACATAATAAAGTCGACAGGTGATGTGTTGCCATGACAACATACGCTGTGAGAGAGAGAGAGAGATGGATGTGGGTCGATATTGAGAAGACATGTCGCATATGTCAAATTAATTTGTTAATAAAGGCGGTCATGTCATACTATTCCAAAAGATGTCGGAGTGATTCCCTCATATGGACCCGAGGAGGATTGTGTGAGATTGATTACCCTGAAAAGCCTCTAAAAAATGTAATAAAATTGTCACTTGCAGTCGTCAAGCTTATTCCATGTCCAGCGGTATTACATTTTAAAGATGATTTAATTTTTTGAAAAAAGAAAAGCTCAATCTCGGAGCAGCACGATAGAGGAAGGTAATAAATGTTTGAAGACATTCAGAGCGGAGCGATTAAAGGAACTTTTTAATCGATTTATTATGTCCGCCGCTCCATTGTTGCTCCTGGCAAACGGACCCAGCACTGATTGGCTGATTGGCCCGCCCATCTGCTTCCTGTTCCCCTGGTCTAGTTTGCATCAGTCCGGCCCTGGTTCCTGTTCCCCTGGTCTAGTCCGGCCCTGGTTCCGGCCTGTTTTTAGACCGATCACTTGTCTTCTCTTGGATGTCAGTCAATGAGAACTTTCACTTTCCTCCGGCTGTCTTTGGGGTTTGGAGCTCGTTGTGTTTCTGAGCCGATAGACGGCGTCTCCTGAGGATCGGCTCACACTTCACTGTTGGAAACACAGCACCCACCCGAGGGGGAAACTATGAGGAAATGTGTTTTTTATTTTTATTTATTTTCATGACTAAAAACATCCTGACAGGGCATTCACCTGCTGGCTGATGTGTGCAGTTAATTTGGCTGATTTAAGGGGGGGGGGGTTGAAACATTTCCACATTTTTAGTTGCTTTGGGGACGTTCGGTCTCTCAGGTCCAGATGGTTTGAAGGCAGGAAAAAATAAAAGAAGCAAAGGGAGTAAAAAATGAATACATGCAAATATAGTTCCAGCACCTGCAGCACTTGGACCTCAAAGCATTTTTTTCCCATAAGGCGATTTAATCATAATGTCTCTCTGGTGTACAGACCAGCATGGTCCAGTATATTTGTATATATATATATATATATATGTATTGTTTTCATCCATCCATCCATCCATCCATTATCACCTCTTATCCGGGGTCGGGTCGTGGTGGCAGCAGGTTCAGCAGGCCGACCCGGGCTTCCCTGGCAGCACTTTCCAGCTCATTCTGGGGGATCCCGAGGCGTTCCAAGGCCAGCTGGGAGATATAATCCCTCCAGCGTGTCCTCGGTCTTCCCCGGGGCCTCCTACCAGTTGGACGTGCCCGGAAAACCTCTAATGGGAGGCGTCCAGGAGGCATCCTGACTAGATGCCCGAACCACCTCAGCTGACTCCTTTCGACACGAAGGAGCAGCGACTCGACTCCAAGCTCCCCCCTGATGTCCGAGCTCCTTACCCTATCTCTAAGGCTGAGCCCGGCCACCCTATGGAGGAAGCTCATTTCGGCCGCTTGTATCCGAGATCTCGTTCTTTCGGTCACGACCCAGAGTTCGTGACCATAGGTGAGGGTTGGAACGTAGACGACCAGTAAATGGAGAGCTTTGCCTTCCGGCTCAGCTCCCTCTTCACTAAGACGGACCGGTACAGCGCCTGTTTTACTGCTGCAGCCGCACCGATCCGCCTGTCGATCTCCCGCTCCACCTTAACATCACTCGTGAACAAGACCCCGAGATACTTGAACTCCCTCGCTTCCTTATTGTTTTCATGTTAATGTTAATATTCTCTGTGTTTCTTTAGAGTGCAAAAATCCATCTTACGGTGGACAAAAAAAGGGGTTTTGTTGGTGTTTTTTTGACCAAAAACCAACCGAGAAAGAATCGTCGTTCAGATGCTCGAAACACGAAACCGACAGATTGCATTTCGTGACTATTTTCCAAAACTGCAGCGAGACTCTGTTGCTTCACAGAATATACTCTTTGGAGCTATATTATTACAAATAAAAGCTTCTTTCTGTGAAGCATCGATTGGAGAGTTTAGACCATCATCCGGTCGAGTGGGATGCTGCAGGGCTGGATTACATTTAAGGGCTCAAGGTAGGAAGCCGAGAGCGAAGGGAGCCAGAGGGGCTTCACAGCCTGCAGAGAGTCTTTGTCATTGGTGCTCAGAGGGCTGGTCGCCACAGGCCGGTCTGGAGGATCCTGCTACTTGCTCATTTTAAATTCCTCTGACAGACTCTTTTTTTAAATTTTATTCTAGATGGTGTAATTCTCATGTCCCATATAAATCCACCCGGTAAGACAAAAAGAAAAGCCACGTGTTCCGCACCGCATGAAGTCCCAAAGCGGATCATTTTTTCCGTACGATACGTATCTAATTAGCGACTCGATTACTTCGGCGCCACCGAAATGTTTTAATGACTCCGGTGCGACTCGGCGGAGGGAATAAACACATAAACGCTTTCACGCGGCGTTTCCTGGGCGAATGGGTCCTTCCTGTTTGTGTTTTTTTTTGGGGGGGGGGGGGATAAATACGGCGGGATTACTCACAGGAACCGTGGAGGAAAGACAAGATGACGGCGTTCAGTCGAGCCAAAACATTTAATACACACCATCGCAGGAGACATGCACTTGCATCACTTCACACGGTCCCCAACTGTAGCTCTCGTTGTGAAAACACACACGAAACCATAAAATAATTTAGGACAAAACACATATTTTTTTAAAAAAGGTGTTACATTTCCCTTTTTTTCTTACACATGTTCGTAAATACTGCTTCGTAAAATGTATCACAAAAAAAATAGTTTTTTTTTTTTTTTTTTGGGACAAAGAGCAAACCATAAGGAACCAAACTCAGGGATTACACTGACAATGTGCTTGTTGATAGTTAGCAGGAAACACTGAAGTGGTGACATCCGAGAGGGAATGTCACGGAGAGGACAAGGAAAGAAGAGTCTGTCGGGGGAGGAGGAGGAAGAGGAGGAAGGAGGGTGGGTCTATATCCGTCCCTCTCTTGATGAGAAACAATCCAAGTGTGCTGAAGGCCGGAGAGGTCGATCGCTAGGCGTAGAAGGTCTCTACTTTCACTGCCTGACAGAACATCGTCATGGAGAAGACCAGGCCCAGGATCTGCATCGGCACGAGAAACAAAACCATTAAAACCAACAGGGAACGGGCTCAAGTGGGCAAAGTGGCCGTGAAATGGAGAGTCTGTGTGGCTCATGTCATGATGTCAATACAAGCCCAAAAGATTGTGTCGTACTCGCCAATCTCATCGTCTTTACTTCCTGTGTATTTATATATAAGACATTAGAGCTGTGTAATGCCAATTAGATGTGGGTGTGCAAGCCTTTTTTTCACCGTTAGCGCTGTTTTCACCGTTAGCGCTGTTTTCACCGTTAGCGCTGTTTTCACCGTTAGTGCTTTTTTTAACCATTAGTGCTGTTTTCACAGTTAGTGCTTGTTTCACCATTAGCGCTGTTTTCACCATTGGCGCTGTTTTCACCATTGGTGCTGTTTTCACAGTTAGCGCTGTTTTCACCGTTAGCGCTGTTCTCACCATTCACACTATTTGCCTCACGCGACCTGCCGGCTTGCAGAGAGTCGATGGAGAGGCAATCGTCCAGAAAACGGCGCCCACTGTTGCCACGCGCCACTAATTACGGTAAGATAATGATTACTGCCGAAGTGAAATGTAGCAGAGACGTCAAAACAGACATTACGTTAGCCGTCATAATACGGGGTCGCACCGGACCAAGTAATTATCGAGCTAAATAATCATTCAATTTTTCATTTGTAAAAGAAAGAATATCTTCTTCTTCTACAATTGTCAGTCAGCATGTCGTAGACATTTGAAAATAAATCTGGCAGCGATTCTTCCTGGTTCTCATTTTACTGGATGTACAGTCGCATTTTCACAGAAGCCTGGCGTGATCGATGCTTTAAACAGCGCCGTATCCCCCCCCCCCCCCCCCCCCCCCCCCCCCCCCCCCCCACTTCACAAGCGTCACATCCCCGATCGCCTGGAAAGAGATAAAGTACTTTCTTTGAAGAAGTGCAGCCCTCCTGTGTGGCGTACCGTGGCAACACGAGAGGCTCATCCGGGCCGCTGCCGTCCAGAGAAACACCGTACGAGCGTTCAGCTAACGGAAAAGGACGCTGGTTCGGTTTATTCATCACAAAGTACGGAGCCGTCTGAGGCCGCAGGTATCAAACACGGCGAGGTGATGACTGAGGGGAAAAGAAAGAAGAGCTGTAATTACCTGAGTAAGTGCTGTGCATAGAGCAAAGATCCAAAGAGCCACCAGGTTCTCATTAAGCCAGTCCTTCACGCGCTCGTAGCACGGCTGTGGAGACAGAATGAGCAAACATTAGCCCCGCAAATGTAAACTCAACCATTTAGATGTCGAGTAATATTTGCAGGATTTACAGCGACAGAGAGAAGGAAAAAAAGAAGCTCTGCGGCATTAAAAAGATTTTCCTTGTGACAACACCCTCGCCGTCTCCCCGTCTCTTTTCTCTGACCTATTATTCTTTTTGGAAAACTTTTCCAAAAAGTGCAAGCCGGTGGTTCCCCCGCTGTACTTTCCTCCCCGCGGCTGTACAAACAGGAGTTAACGTGAATACGGGAGCGGCACACACCCCCCGCAGGTATCATTTAGACATGAGGCTGAATCTTTCATGCCTGGTATTGCTTGAATGCATTTTGACGAAAAAAAAACAAAAAAAAACCTCTCACCGCGTCCCACATTAGATTTTTTTGGAAATCTCGTCTCCGAACAATATCCTCGAGCCACGTGGGGCCAACCGGGAAAAAAAAGAGGCAGAAAAGAAAAGGAAAATTGTAATAATTATTACGATCTGCCCTTCTGTGGCAACGATGGTCACGAAAGAGAGGAAAAGGAAGTGGCTTTCTATGAACCGGTGACATTACAAGTGATGGGAGTGGCATTTCCAGGTGGCTCTTTCGTCTCCTATTATTTTTAATTGCGTGTTTGATTATGCCACATTGAAGTAAAAGTAAAGTAAAAAAGTTTATTAGTAATATCTGCAGACATGCCTTGTGCTTTTGTTCTTTGTTCTCCTGCCATTAAGAAGTGGAGTCGGAGCCGGGGGAACCAAACACTCTCTGCTTTTCACCGCTGCAGGAAAACATCGAGGGAAGCAAAAGAAATATGTTTTCCATTCTGCTTTCTTTTTTTTTTTTTATTATTGTTAGACGTCCAAAATAAAATCCGGTTAAGTAAACCTGAACCTGCTCTGCCGGTCCCCTGCACGGAGTCTCAAGGTGTGGAAAAAGGTTTGTGGGATGTCCTCCTTGGTCTGCACTGGCCTCCTGGACCTAGGATATATCCCTCCTCCTCCTCCTCCTCCTCCTCCTCCTCTCTGATAACATGGCCTGATCTGTGTAGTGTTTTAATTGGGCATAAATAACTTCGTGACACCGGGTGTGTCACAAAAGGTCAATTACTGAGCTCCCACGCCTGGAAAACAAGGCTGTTGCCTTTCATGACATCACTAATGGGTGTTTTTTTTATTATGAGGTTTGCTTGAGTTCAGAAAACCTCACTTGGCGAGAGTCAGAGAAAGATCACGGTTGTGGTTAAAGGGCAACTTAAAGCACACGGGAGGTTCACATTTTCCACTCAGATCATGTGGCTTCATCTTTTTAAGCTTCAACCCTGTTAGTCCAAAATCACCTGCGTTGCAATACGCTTCCATTGATAGTTCATTAGAGGGCGGACGGGTCCAACAAACACACGACTTTCACCCAGGAGGCCGCGGTTTGGGTCAAACCTTATTTTTAAGACTTGTTTTAACTCAACGTAACCGAGTAGTTTTTCTTTCGTATTTGTTTTGTTTTGTAATTTCAAATGTTGTGCTTCACCCGGAGTACCGTTATTGCTACTGATAAACACAGAGAAGACACAAAACACACACGCTGCTGAGTCCATCGCTGCAGAACAAGGCCAGACAGCTGGAGAAGTATTTGTTGGTGTTTGGCAACTTATGCGATATGTTTACGACGTTTGTTTACGACGTATGTTTACGACGTTTGTTTACGACGTTTGTTTACGACGACTTTGGGGTCCATTGCTGCGTACGTCGCCCGCTTGTTTTTTTAGTTTAAATGAAGAGCCCATTGGTTGCGTACGCCACCGTTTGTTAGCGGGCTCACTTTCATTGTTTTGTATCGTGGGTGTGGCTAACATCTAACAGAAGCACCAGTCCACCCACTCGTTCCATCACACGACACGGCGGCGGTCGCCTGGCCGAGACCCGGCGAGTGCACCTGTCTAGTTGAGGATGCAAGTTCAGTTGTTTGGGAATGTAATTCCGTGCGGGGGACAACGGTTCCACATTATCTTCAGTTAAAGTGGAAGAACGAGGAGCGGGTACATTAGAAGTGCATTAGGGACGTCGCGCCCTTTCGCTGTTTTCCTTTGACGTGTTTCCGTGCATTTCTTTTCCAGACGCGCCGCTCTCCCTCCCGTTCAGGCCTCACACTCTCCACCTGGCCCCCGTCACTTGACTCTCTCATCCACCTCCTCACCTGTTACTCATTCCACAAATAGTCCCCGCAGGGCACTTACACCAGCCCATCACTTAACCCGCGGATCACTTGTACACGGCAATGAATCCTTGAACCCTTCCTGTACAGTCACTTTATTACTCCATCAATTGGTCTTGAGCCCAGTGTTAAGTGTGTGTGTGTGTCAATGGGGAGAGTGTGTGCGCCTGGATTTGAATGCATTTCTTCTTCTTTTTTATATATATATATATATATATATATGTATATATATTCGTGAAGGGGTTGTGTTCAAAATAATTTTAAAAAATGAACAGGGCGTTAAGTTGCTCTTTAAAGGACCAGATTTTTTTGACTTTTGGTTGGTTTTCATTTAATTACATTGTGGAAACCTTGACGCATTTGCACGCTTTTTACACCGCGAGCGCACACACTCGCGGTGTGTCGGCGGCGTCAATGAGAGCGCGAGGAGAAAATATCTTTTACACGGTTCTCGGGTTCACGATCCCTCGGCTGCCGATGACAAGAACTTCAAGGAATATAAAGCCGACGTCAATTCAAACTCTCTGAAATAAAGTTATATAAAAGGTCTCCGTGAGATTTATCTGTCAAAAGAAACACTCTTATATTTCAACAATGCCTTTGAGTGGCCTCGCTGAATGAAATCTCTGTAGTCTGATTGGATTTCAAACTGAGAAGAAGTTGCTGTTCCAAATCTACTCTACGCACCACAGAAAGATGAATGTCATTGAAATATACAATATATACTCTTTAAAAAAAAATTACTAAAAAAAGATCAGTGTGAACTACACTAATTAAATCCTTCATCTGCAGGGCGAACAATCAAAATACAAAACCACCTAGATTAATATGTCACACTTAAAGGGATGCAGAGACTCACGTGACGCCCCGAAGGACCGAAATATGAATTAGCATTTGAAAAAGAAAATCTTTCAATGGTTTTTCAGGACAAGTAATAGAAAAAAAAATCTTTTTTTTAAAGGTCACGTCGTTGGAAACGGCTGCAGCTTGGCCTTCTCGCTGCTGAGTGGACGGATCGAATCGAGCTGCACGCAATCGGGGTCAAAGGTTTCCATTCAGAGGCGGACGTCCGCACCGCGATGGCCTAATGTTTAAAATCTGCCCTTTGCAAGTGGAAACTTAAGTTTTACTTCATTTGCTAAACTGAAGAATGGAATACAAACACAAAGCTGTCCTCCGTTAAGTTCAACTGAGGAAGGACAGCTCCCCCCAAATAATAATAATAATAATAATAATAAAGTAATCTTGGTTCGGACTTCAGAGCCTCCGGATTGTTGTTTCACACATGAACATCTATTCATCCGGGGAGAGGGATCCTCCTCTGTTGCTCTCCTGAAGGTTTCTTCCCTTTTTTCCCTGTGAAAGGTTATTTTTGGGGAGTTTTTCCTGATTCGATGTGAGGTCAAAGGTCAGGGATGTCGTATGTGTACAGATTGTAAAGCCCTCTGGGGCAAATTTGTAATTTGTGATATTGGGCTATACAAAATAAACTGAATTGAATATAATAATAATAATAATAATAATCCATTTAATGTATATAGCGCTTTTTAAGGTACTCAAAGACACTTTACATGTTACATTCATACACCGTAGACACGGCTACAAAAAGGTACGAGTGAAAGCTCAGAAATATCGACCTTGTTTGGAAAAATACCGTTTAATATTACCCTTCTGTGTGAAAGTATTCATGGCAACAGTTTTTTATATATATATATATATATATATATATATATATATATATATATATATATATATATATATATATATATATATATATAAGGTTTGTGAAAGCCTTGAGGAGAGAGAATGAGAACCGTTGGTTATGTCTGATGAATAAATAAAAAACGTGTTCCTGCTTGTGGATGGTGAGGTCTGCGGTGCCAAAGGGTGACAGCGAAGCTAGAGGAAGGTCACAATGTCATGCGTCGGCTGCCACGCGGCGACCATTAGTCAAGACGGCTGATTCTGTTCAACGGAGCGAGGTCTCCAAAACCCAGACGGAAACATTCAAAGATGGTGTCGGAAAAAAGACAGCGGCAGTTCAGTAAAAACATGATTTATTTAACACTTTGGGAAGAAAAGAGCTCCCGAATAATCCGTCCGTGGTTGTTCAGGACTGTTAGAAAATAGGAAAAAGAAACGCCAGTTGTCAGATTTCTAGCTCGAGCTTCGGGGACTAATTATTGCGTTAATGACGAGTTCATGGGAAGAGTGTCGAGAGCACAGGTGGCTGCTTTTTAACGGTTTGCTTCGGGTTCAGAAATAATAACTTTAGTGATGGATTTTCCAATTCCAGTTGTGAACAAACGTGTTGTCAACACCGTCTGTTGCTACGTGGCGCCGCAACGCACCCAACCACTCAACCACTCAACCACTCAACCACTCAACCACCCAACCACCCAACCACTCAACCACCCAACCACTCAACCACTCAACCAATCAACCACCCAACCACTCAACCACTCAACCACTCAACCACTCAACCACTCAACCACCCAACCACCCAACCACTCAACCACCCAACCACTCAACCACTCAACCAATCAACCACCCAACCACTCAACCACTCAACCACCCAACCACCCAACCACTCAACCACTCAACCACTCAACCACTCAACCACCCAACCACTCAACCACCCAACCACCCAACCACCCAACCACTCAACCACTCAACCACCCAACCACCCAACCACCCAACCACCCAACCACTCAACCACTCAACCACCCAACCACTCAACCACCCAACCACCCAACCACCCAACCACTCAACCACTCAACCACCCAACCACCCAACCACCCAACCACTCAACCACTCAACCACCCAACCACTCAACCACTCAACCACCCAACCACTCAATCACCCAACCACCCAACCACCCAACCACTCTACCACCCAACCACTCAACCACTCAACCACTCAACCACTCAACCAATCAACCACCCAACCACCCAACCACCAAACCACTCAACCACTCAACCACCCAACCACCCAACCACCCAACCACTCAACCACTCAACCCAACCACCCAACCACCCAACCACCCAACCACCCAACCACTCAACCACCCAACCACTCAACCACTCAACCACCCAACCACTCAACCACCCAACCACCCAACCACTCAACCACCCAACCACTCAACCACTCAACCACCCAACCACTCAACCACCCAACCACCCAACCAATCAACCACCCAACCACTCAACCACTCAACCACCCAACCACTCAACCACCCAACCACTCAACCACCCAACCACCCAACCACCCAACCACCCAACCACCCAACCACTCAACCACCCAACCACCCAACCACTCAACCACCCAACCACTCAACCACTCAACCCAACCACCCAACCACCCAACCACCCAACCACCCAACCACTCAACCACCCAACCACTCAACCACTCAACCACCCAACCACTCAACCACCCAACCACCCAACCACTCAACCACCCAACCACTCAACCACTCAACCACCCAACCACCCAACCACCCAACCACCCAACCACCCAACCACTCAACCACCCAACCACTCAACCACCCAACCACCCAACCACTCAACCACCCAACCACTCAACCACTCAACCACTCAACCAACCAACCACCCAACCACTCAACCACTCACAATCTCACTTACACAACGTTGCGCACACGTGCAGATTCATCTAATTGTAGCGGCACACAAGTTGCATATTCGTCACGTTTTGATTGATGCAATTCTTTGCGCATCCTTTTACATATTTACAGTTGAGCTCAGAGAAATAACAAACCACTAATGAATTTAAACTCAAGTGGCAACTCATTTCCTAAAGTGGAATCAATGAATGGTTTAAACCTGGTCTGGATGCCTGTTCATAAGATAAGATAAGATAAGATAAGATAATCCTTTTTTAGTCCCGCAGTGGGGACATGTACAGGATTACAGTGCACACAAGACATAGTAGGATTAAATATAACAACAGTAAATAAAGCAGTAAACAGTCTACGGTAGCTGAATAATATATACAATATACAATAATATGTACGCGCAGGCCGAATAAATATGGCTGTTTTCCACAGTGTATTGATATTAATGGTCTTGAAGAGGTGCGGACCCCCCACAGACCCTTAAGTTGAGAGTAAACGACCGCTCCGTGCACGTCGCAGCTGATAACAATTAGAAAAAAACACCAATTATGCATCGAAAAAAAAACAAAAAAACATTGGTAAGCGGCAGCAGTGGAGTCCGTCTGTCATTAAGAGTAGAAATCTCTCCTGGCCACACGGCGAAGGTTGGCTTGTCCTTAATTAGACAACTTGTGTGGGGCCAACAGATAACTAGTTTATTTGAATGTGTGCGGAAACGTAGTAATTATTGTTGCTGGGACGATTTGGGATTTAATGAGGATTTAACTTTTGACATTACAAATTAGCATTTAAATTAAATGTGACCGAGACTGAGACGACCTCACTTACCTGAGGTGCTATTGGAACTCGACTCCCCTCGTACGGGGTCATGTAGACCCTTAAATCTGTTGTGATTTTATAAGTACAACATTCAAAAATTGGCCTCTTCATTTACAGCAGAAGTGCACGGCCCCGAGAACCCCAGACTCGCTCTTTGTTTTGGAAGAAGTCTTCTCCGCTTGGCGTATGGCCTCGTTATAATTGCCTATTCTTTGGCGCCGGTTTCCTCCATATTTGTAGCTTCCTCTTGAAGGCCTGCTCACAACCTGGCAACCGGTCGCCATGTCAATTTATTTAAATATATTTTATAGAGCGATGATTGATTACTCTTTTTTGGGGGGGGGGGGAAGTGACCATATTTGCTCGAGACGCTGTATTCGGCTGTGGTAATGATCTGTCAATCAACTTGTAGTCCCGCCCTAAAGCATACCCTGCTTTATGGTCTGTTTGACTCTAAATGACCATAATTTACTAAATGAACATCACGCTGTATTGAAGAAGACTTGAAACTAGAGATTGAGACCAAAAACTAATGTTTACAATGTTTACTGAGGGAATAAATCAAGAGAAGTAGAGTCATTTATATAGACTTCTATACAACCAGAGGAGTCGCCCCCTGGTGGTCAGGAGAGAGAATGCAGCTTTAACACATGAAGCATAGACTTCTATACAACCAGAGGAGTCGCCCCCTGGTGGTCAGGAGAGAGGATGCAGCTATAACACATGAAGCATAGACTTCTATACAACCAGAGGAGTCGCCCCCTGGTGGTCAGGAGAGAGAATGCAGCTTTAACACGTGAAGGATAGACTTCTATACAACCAGAGGAGTCGCCCCCTGGTGGTCAGGAGAGAGAATGCAGCTTTAACACATGAAGCATAGACTTCTATACAACCAGAGGAGTCGCCCCCTGGTGGTCAAGAGAGAGAATGCAGCTTTAACACATGAAGCATAGACTTCTATACAACCAGAGGAGTCGCCCCCTGGTGGTCAGGAGAGAGAATGCAGGTTTAACACATGAAGCATATACTTCTATACAACCAGAGGAGTCGCCCCCTGGTGGTCAGGAGAGAGAATGCAGGTTTTAAAACATTGTTGTCTGCGTTTAATCGATTATCAAACTTTAAACACTGACTCTCTCTCTTTCAGCCACATGCACAACGCTTCGCCGGCCGGCCGTGCCTAGTGACGGTTGCTAAGGTATTATTCTCCAATCCCTGGGAAAGGGGTTTAGGCAAACGTTGAATACATAAACCTGTAATACTGAAGGGGATTAAACAAGTGTGTTCCTCGTAGCACCTTTCAGGAGGTTCACTCCGAGGACTTACCGCCGTCCACCACGTCCCCGGGTTGTCCAGGCCACAGTTGTCGCTGTACTCCAGGCAGCAGGAGTCCGGCACACGGGAGGCGTTGTAGACCTCAAACCAGTCGGTGTGGTTGGTGACTCCACAGCATCTGAACTGCACACAAATAGAGACAAATAAGTTTAAGGGAGTATAACGCCGGATATATAAATAAACAAAAATTATTAAACCTGCCAAGAACAAGATTTACTGCGCAAAAATAATTCACATTTGCGTATAGAAAACCCTTCATCTGCCTGATATTGAGCCCCGTTTGTGTACAATCCACATCTCATTTGTCTCAAAGCCCCAACAATCATTTTCCAACTCGCCAAAGGCTCCTTTTTTAAAAAATGTTTTATCCACATCCCCCAACACACACACACACACACCTTTGTGATTGGTATGGATTTTTGATAAGGGATCATGGCTTCCACCGCAATTCAATTCATCAGTGTACTTTGTGGAAAAAAAAGATAAAGCGGCCGTGATGTTTTCTGTTCATTCGGAGGACTTTGTTTCCACGCGGGAATAACGGCGCCCCGAAGCCCGCCGCGTGCACAGAATCGGGGATCGCGCGTTAATAATTTTGGAAAACCTGCTTAAACTACGGATCGTGTTTTTTTTGAGATCGATCACGACGCACCTGAAGCGTAAAGCTCGAGAACAAATCAAAAAAAAAACTGCACAATCAAGTTTTTCCAACTTGAAAACTTTTACACCCCCTTTTTTCTTCTTCTGATTTACCACTCCCGCTCTTGTATATGGAGATTCTCTGCTATTCCAAGAGCAGCCATTAATAATATTCAGGGTGAACTTTGCTCCGGGGACATCTGCAGTATTATCTATTCAGTGACTCAGCATGTATGAGAGGGGGGGGGGGGGGGGGGCAGTGACAGAATGAGAGCCTTTTTAATGGATCTCAGCACCGGCTTCATACAGCCTCACACACATCAGAGGAGGAAACAAAAAGTGCACGTTCACGCTTCGTGCACACATGCATTCTCCAAAACGACGGCTCACTCAGGAAGCTTCTCCTCGCGCTAACATCCCGTAGCAGGAGGAGGAGAACCTCTGCACATCACCTCCCACACATCGCGCACATTTGCATACATTAATTGCATAGCGATACACTAGGGCAAAGTTTGCCTCAGCAGACACACATGCACTACATGCACTACATGCACTACATTCACTACATGCACTACATTCACTACATGCACTCATTCACTACATTCACTACATTCACAACATTCACTACATGCACTACATTCACTACATGCACTCATTCACTACATGCACTACATTCACTACATGCACTCATTCACTACATTCACTACATTCACTACATTCACTACATGCACTACATTCACTACATGCACTCATTCACTACATGCACTACATTCACTACATGCACTCATTCACTACATGCACTACATTCACTACATGCACTACATTCACTACATGCACTCATTCACTACATGCACTACATTCACTACATGCACTACATTCACAACATTCACAACATTCACTACATGCACTCATTCACTACATGCACTACATTCACTACATGCACTACATTCACTACATGCACTACATTCACTACATGCACTCATTCACTACATTCACTACATTCACAACATTCACTACATGCACTACATTCACTACATGCACTCATTCACTACATGCACTACATTCACTACATGCACTACATTCACTACATGCACTACATTCACTACATGCACTACATTCACTACATGCACTACATTCACTACATGCACTCATTCACTACATTCACTACATTCACTACATTCACTACATGCACTCATTCACTACATGCACTCATTCACTACATTCACTACATGCACTCATTCACTACATGCACTCATTCACTACATGCACTCATTCACTACATGCACTACATTCACTACATGCACTACATTCACTACATGCACTCATTCACTACATGCACTCATTCACTACATGCACTACATTCACAACATTCACAACATTCACTACATGCACTACATTCACTACATTCACAACATGCACTACATTCACTACATTCACTACATGCACTCATTCACTACATTCACTACATGCACTCATTCACTACATGCACTACATTCACTACATGCACTACATTCACTACATGCACTCATTCACTACATTCACTACATTCACTACATGCACTACATTCACAACATTCACAACATTCACTACATGCACTACATTCACTACATTCACAACATTCACAACATTCACTACATGCACTACATTCACTACATTCACTACATGCACTACATTCACTACATGCACTCATTCACTACATGCACTCATTCACTACATGCACTCATTCACTACATGCACTCATTCACTACATGCACTCATTCACTACATGCACTACATGCACTCATTCACTACATGCACTCATTCACTACATGCACTACATTCACTACATGCACTACATTCACTACATGCACTACATTCACAACATTCACAACATTCACTACATGCACTACATTCACTACATTCACTACATTCACTACATGCACTCATTCACTACATGCACTCATTCACTACATTCACTACATGCACTCATTCACTACATGCACTCATTCACTACATGCACTCATTCACTACATGCACTACATTCACTACATGCACTACATTCACTACATGCACTCATTCACTACATGCACTCATTCACTACATGCACTACATTCACAACATTCACAACATTCACTACATGCACTACATTCACTACATTCACAACATGCACTACATTCACTACATTCACTACATGCACTCATTCACTACATTCACTACATGCACTCATTCACTACATGCACTACATTCACTACATGCACTACATTCACTACATGCACTCATTCACTACATTCACTACATTCACTACATGCACTACATTCACAACATTCACAACATTCACTACATGCACTACATTCACTACATTCACAACATTCACAACATTCACTACATGCACTACATTCACTACATTCACTACATGCACTACATTCACTACATGCACTCATTCACTACATGCACTCATTCACTACATGCACTCATTCACTACATGCACTCATTCACTACATGCACTCATTCACTACATGCACTACATGCACTCATTCACTACATGCACTCATTCACTACATGCACTACATTCACTACATGCACTACATTCACTACATGCACTACATTCACAACATTCACAACATTCACTACATGCACTACATTCACTACATGCACTACATTCACTACATGCACTACATTCAGTACATTCAGTACATTCGCTACATTCGCTACATTCGCTACATTCACTACATTCACTACATTCACTACATTCGCTACATTCATACATGCACTACATTCGCTACATTCACTACATTCGCTACATTCGCTACATTCGCTACATGCACTACATGCACTACATGCCAAACACTCGAGCATTTACTGCGCTAATGAAACAGAGCTGCGAGCCACACAACACTGGATCTGGGATGTGGAACCGGTCCAGAGTGCCCCCCCTCCCCCTGAAGTCTCTCATCTATTATTTGACGCCCCGCCACCCCCCCCCCCCCCCCCCCCCCCCCCCCCTGAAGGCGCTCGACCCCGCGGCAGCATCCGCCCTCTGCAATGCTTAATTCCACATCTCCGTTTCTCGCATTATATATAATATACGTTGTGCAATTTAGCAGGGGGAATTTAAGAAGATTTAAATAAATAATACAAAAAGAGAAAAAAAAAGAAAAAAAAGCCACATCAAAGGGGGGAGCTGGAAACAAAGATTATACCTCGGAGAGAGCCTGTGATGTTTTCATTAATCTATCTGACAGCGTTTACCGCCGCGTTTTAAAAACCTGTAAAGCTCCGAGCGTTCGTTACACTCGCTTGAGACATTTCTCACTGATGCCATTATTTTAGATCGCTGGTATTTTTTCTTTCTTTTTTTTTTTCTTCTCTCCACCCCCCCCCCCCCCCCCCCCCCCCCCTAGCCGGCTTGTAAATGTCCAGATCCCATTAACGTCGGGAAAAGGATTGCAGAGTTTTATTCAAATTTTACATTAAAATTGAAGAAAGTTTAATGTGATCGCGGTGGTGCTAATGGTGACGCATTGCCGGGAGCGGCGCCGCCATGAATAATGCAGTCGAACCGCCGCGCTCCTCCGACTCGTTTTGCGAGGGTATATGTATCCGGCGCGTGACGCGACTCGCTACATTTGCACTGAAGTTGAAGAACAAATGAAAACTCTTACGTCCGTTTGTACGATCATCCAGGCGTTGGTGAGGCCCACGTTGCCCTCCGTGCCGAAGAGCTGGAGGCCTTTCTTCAGATCCTTCTGGGCGTAGTGGTCGATCTGAGAAGACACGGGGGGGGGGGGGGGCAGAAAAAAAAAAGTGAGAAGTGACGATAAACAAATAAAGATTCTCAAGTCCAGTGAACCGACAAGTTATGGTTTTTAATATCGGCTTCATCGTGACAGCAGACGTTTAAACGTTGAAATAGATCTTTTAGGGTCTGAAATGTGTGTTTGTCTCACCGATAAAGAGAAAAACGACTCGGCGGCGTGACGTGTGCAAAGGTCAACGCTTTATTGAAATCTCCCCGCACTGTTTGTTCTTGGTATTGATTTCCCTTTTGTAGATCCAGCAGAGACCAGTCCACCGTGGACTTGATCCAGATCCAGCAGAGACCGGTCCACCGTGGACTTGATCTGGATCCAGCAGAGACCAGTCCACCGTGGACTTGACCCAGATCCAGCAGAGACCAGTCCACCGTGGACTTGACCCAGATCCAGCAGAGACCGGTCCACCGTGGACTTGATCTGGATCCAGCAGAGACCAGTCCACCATGGACTTGATCCAGATCCAGCAGAGACCAGTCCACCGTGGACTTGATCCAGATCCAGCAGAGACCGGTCCACCGTGGACTTGATCCAGATCCAGCAGAGACCGGTCCACCGTGGACTTGATCCAGATCCAGCAGAGACCGGTCCACCGTGGACTAGACCCTGATCCAGCAGAGACCGGTCCATTGTGGACTTGATCCAGATCCAGCAGAGACCGGTCCACCGTGGACTAGACCCAGATCCAGCAGAGACCGGTCCACCGTGGACTTGATCTGGATCCAGCAGAGACCAGTCCACCGTGGACTAGACCCAGATCCAGCAGAGACCGGTCCACCGTGGACTTGATCCAGATCCAGCAGAGACCAGTCCACCGTGGACTAGACCCTGATCCAGCAGAGACCGGTCCACCGTGGACTTGATCCAGATCCAGCAGAGACCAGTCCACCGTGGACTAGACCCAGATCCAGCAGAGACCAGTCCACCGTGGACTTGATCCGGATCCAGCAGAGACCGGTCCACTGTGGACTTGATCCAGATCCAGCAGAGACCGGTCCACCGTGGACTAGACCCAGATCTTCTCCTCTCTGGGAGCCGAGACCGACGCCAGGCTTATTCTATAATTACACACATTTTTAATGAATTATTGATGTGTATTAGTTGTATTGCTAATCCGAATCTGCAAAGCAACTATAACTAAATCTGTGAAAATAAATGTGGCGCATTAAAAAGTACAATATTTCCATGTGTGGAAGTATAAATTAGTATGAAATGGAGTACAAGTACCTCAAAACAGTACAAGTACCTCAAAACAGTACTCGCAGTGCTCGAGTTAAAGTTTAATTCCACTATCAGCACGACTAGACCGCCTCAAAGTGGTATGAAGGACTAAATAAGTCCACTTTGCAGAACTTTAAGAAATAACATTTGTATATGTACTCTTTTTGAGCTTCGGCAGTGCGGACCTAAACAAACAAGATAAAACATTTAACGAAGAGATAAACATGTTTAAAATGCACCGTAAGCTCCGCAGTTAATCGAATCTAAAATGCAGACGTTCATTCGTAATCAGAGAGGGGCGGTTTATACGAAGAGCAAACACGAACTGCATGAGCTGCTCGGCCTCTTTAAACATCCAGACGGTTCAGATGATCTCCAAAAGCCACCAGCACGGCCTTCATTCTGCCAAACCGACTCCTCTGGTTGTATAGAAGACTATGCTTCATGTGTTAAAGCTGCATTCTCTCTCCTGACCACCAGGGGGCAACTCCTCTGGTTGTATAGAAGTCTAGGCTTCATGTGTTAAAGCTGCATTCTCTCTCCTGACCACCAGGGGGCGACTCCTCTGGTTGTATAGAAGTCTATGCTTCATGTGTGTTAAAGCTGCATTCTCTCTCCTGACCACCAGGGGGCGACTCCTCTGGTTGTATAGAAGTCTATGCTTCATGTGTTAAAGCTGCATTCTCTCTCCTGACCACCAGGGGGCGACTCCTCTGGTTGTATAGAAGTCTATGCTTCATGTGTGTTAAAGCTGCATTCTCTCTCCTGACCACCAGGGGGCGACTCCTCTGGTTGTATAGAAGTCTATGCTTCATGCGTTAAAGCTGCATTCTCTCTCCTGACCACCAGGGGGCGACTCCTCTGGCTGTATAGAAGTCTATGCTTCATGTGTTAAAGCTGCATTCTCTCTCCTGACCACCAGGGGGCGACTCCTCTGGTTGTATAGAAGTATATGCTTCATGTGTTAAAGCTGCATTCTCTCTACTGACCACCAGGGGGTGACTCCTCTGGTTGTATAGAAGTCCATGCTTCATGTGTTAAAGCTGCATTCTCTCTCCTGACCACCAGGGGGCGACTCCTCTGGTTGTATAGAAGTCTATGCTTCATGTGTTAAAGCTGCATTCTCTCTACTGACCACCAGAGGGTGTCTCCTCTGGTTGTATAGAAGTCTATGCTTCATGTGTTAAAGCTGCATTCTCTCTACTGACCACCAGGGGGCGACTCCTCTGGTTGTATAGAAGTCTATGCTTCATGCATTAAAGCTGCATCCTCTCTCCTGACCACCAGGGGGCGACTCCTCTGGCTGTATAGAAGTCTATGCTTCATGTGTTAAAGCTGCATTCTCTCTCCTGACCACCAGGGGGCGACTCCTCTGGTTGTATAGAAGTATGTGAGGTGAGGGACAGCGTCTCTAAAAGGGGAGCTAGGATCCCTTTTTAAAAATATATTTTAAAAAGCATGATTTTAATTAAAGATTTGTTCAGTAATTGTAAAATAATGTGTTAATGTAATAATGTTTGATATTCAGGACTTAAAAGGCAACACGGTATGGATAAGCTGTTTATAGTCTTTAGAGATTTGAAAACAATAATAACACGATTATTTATTAATATAGGTTTCAGACGTGTTGAGGGGATTGAGTTACAGGTGTAGTGTATTTATTTTTTACATTATTATGTTTTTCTAAATAGTTTCTTTTAGTTTTTTAATCAGAGCAGCCAATGACTAATTTGATTTTATTAGCTTCCTATAATTAATTGATTTGGAGGCCTTTTCCTCCTCTGAGAGGCGGATCTTGTGTTTACAATCAGAATAATTCATACGAGGAATTTGACTCGTTGAAAGGTGCATCCCAATAAACAAAGAATATAATAAAAACAACAAACATAAATATGGTAATATGGTAAACAACAAACAGATAACAGCACTTTGTCACAGTGCATTTTATTTGTCATGCGTTGTTAATAAAACATGTATGTTTGGTACGGCAGTCCGTGGCGTCTGTTTATTATGGGATAAAGTAAAACAGAGTGCTTTTATACCGCGTTACTTACGTAAACAATCTGAATACTGAAACACGAAGCTCATAACGTATAGAACTTGAGAGAACAATCCGCCCGTTTCCTTTCGGGTTTGTTTAACAGGCGAAACATGTTTAATGCAACGAACCCTCGTTGACAGTTTTTCCCAAATTTTCACAACAAACAACAAACGCTGTGAGATTTTTTGTGTGGATGCGGTGACTGTAGCTCAATTCCCTGAGTGACATCGTGAGACTTGGATTTTTATTTACCAACAAATAAATAAATGGAATCTTCTTTATGAAACCAGAGAACAGAGAAGCAGTCTGACAGTTTGAGGTGGACAATGAAAAACAAATGTTCCCCGCCGTGTCAACCTACTTCTCAATTTTACACCGTTTGGAAAAACAACAACACGTCTTGAACTTTTTTGAACACTTGTCATATTCTTGGTCTGTGGCTGTTGCCGTGGGAAACCACGCAGACCATCAAAGAAACCTTTGGCCCTCAAAAAAGGACCGCGTACCTTCTCCAACTTTTTTAAGTACAAAGTCCTTTCAAGGGGGATTTTAAGCTGTCTGCACTCATTCTCAGGGGTCAAGCAAACAGACAAGAAAAGTTCAACCTTTTTTTAAATTATTAATTATTTTACCCCGACAGACTGTAATTTACCCTGACCAGAAACCGAAGTATAAATACACTCAAATATAAAGTAAAACACCTGATTCTTTGAACCTTTTTAAGCGACCGGCATATTTTAATTACTCCAATAAGCACGATAACTTTAAAGCCGTATTCATTGTTTTCTTGGCCACTAGGGGGCAGTAGAACTAGTCAGGCAGCTTTTGATACAAACAAAGGACTTTCAGCCAGGAGACCCGCGTTCGTGTCCCAAAGTGGGCTTGACTTATTGTTACTTTTGTTTAACGTGTTTACACCTTTTACTTTTAATTTGAGTTGTTCCTAAACCTAAGTGGTATTGTAGCCTAAATTAGTTTTTACGTGGTTCCACCGACTTTTAAGAAGTCGTGTATTTCCACGAGATCGCGTTTTACAGCATGCCGAGTTCTGCAGGTAGGACGTTGTTTCTTTGGAGGCCGACCCTGGAGGTTAGCGTCGCACGACGGACGGACGGGGGGGCAAAATTAATCTCCGTGACAAACAGAACTCAACGTTTTGTGCAGCGAGAGACAATCAGTCACCTTTTTTTTTTACGGCATTTAGAGCGAATGGAAGACGTAGAAAGCTAAACGTCGGGGCCGTAAAACGAAACTACATCGCAAACCAGCCTTTTTTTAAGAGACTTTGTAGGAGCTTCGGGATTTGTGATATTCACTGACGTTTTTTTTTTTTTTTTGACATAAAATATTGAAACTCCTCAGCTTGACCTCGTTTCCGGCCACGAGGGAACCCGGAAGTGCAAAAAAGGACCAATTTCCTCCCGTTTCTTGGACTTATTTGCTCGGCAGTGCAGGTTCGTAACACTCATAACGCTCGGTGCACACCCACTCAGGTGGGCGTCCCTCTCGTCCAATCACAGAAAGGAAGATGTTCGCTCGAGAGTCTGTGCACACGGGAGATGAAAGAGAATTCTGAACCACCAGACAGATGACACGGATTGTAATTTCTTGCAACAACAAAGAATTATTGATGTGATTTCTTCTTGACGGGGTAGCGCCGTGACATCATCATGTGGACTGGAGAAGAATGAAAAATCCTCTGTAGTGGTTCAAACACAAAGAAAAAAACTAAGTAGGTCATTAGTGAAGAGTGACTCCGGCAAAAGAGTGACGCGGCCGCACTCTCGGCTCGGTATTGATGTTGTCCTCGGGACTCCAATCGCCCCTTTAACTACACCGAACCATCAATTATTCACATGGATACAAGGGGAGATAAGAGATGAGGAGGGGATTTAAGGAGAGGTGGGGACGGAGCGCAGGAAGACGGGGGAAACGAGGGCAGAGCGTTTAGATTTGTGTTTTTTTTATTATTTTTACTTATTTCTAATAGCGAGGCGTCGTTTTTTTTCTTCTTCTTTTCGCCGTGTTCCTGATTCAAAGCCCCGAAGGCAGCAGAGCGTTATTTATTTACTTTATCTTTTTAATTATTGCACTTTTTAGTCTGGCCTTTTCCGTGTTATTTATTTAGCTTTTCTAATTATTTATTGTGTTTTAATCTTTTTTAATCCGGATTTTAATTGAGCTATATTCATGCAAATTTATTTACGTTTCTTACCTTTTTTCGGTGTTATTTATTTAGCTTTTCTAATTATTTATTGTATTTTTTATCTTTTTAATCTGGATTTTAATTGAGCTTTATTTATGCATATTTCTAAATATTTATTATGTTTTTATTCTGGCTTTTAATTAAGCTTTAATCATGCATATTTCTAAATATTTATTGTGTTTTTTGTTCTTTGTTTTTAAATTAGCATTACTTATTATTTAATGTACTTTACCTTTTCACGCTGGCATTTAAATTGAGCTTTATTCATCTTTTTAATTATTCATTGTATTAAACCTCTTTATTCTGGGTTTCTGAGCTTCATTCATTTAACATCCTGTGTACGTGTTTTCTTCTGTCATTTCATTGTTTTTTCAAATTACTAAGACCAATGTTATTTATTTATTAAAAATGTGACAATATGTGTAAAACAAAAGGATTAGTGAGCGCGAGAGCTCCATCGGGCACAACGATGTTAACAATTAAATTAATTTTCACACCCTGTCTCCTCTCTATAATTCCAGGGCATTGAACATATTGAATTGCCAAGAGGGGGAGATATGGAAAGAAAAATTATGCCAAAGGGATTGACACTTAGATGGTTCTAAGTACCTCTATTTCTTTTTTTAGATGCACTTCAGATGCTATAATCCAAGTTATTTAATGTAAAATGATCCGTGGTTTATGCCTGATACCCCTTCATGGCCTCTTGGTCTATACCTGAGATGGTTTTGGTTCTCTTATAGAACCTCTCAGTCCTACATTCAGCACTTTAAAGCTGTAGTGAACTGGGGGCGGGGCCTCCAGCACCAGGGCGTGTACAGGTGTACCGCGCACGGTGACCTGGACCACGCGTGTGCTCTGATGGAGGTCCTTTTAGACAGAAAGCAGAATAATAACGTGTTCTCTGATATAGATAAAGCGGTGGTTATCCTGCATCAATTACAAAGACTCAAAGGTGTGAAGCATTTAGTCTGGCAATTATATTTTGTGTGAAAAGTGCAATACGGATAAAGTCTGCATGAGTAAAAGCTGACGAAGTGGAGACGTGACTCCCGGACTCTTAACACGGTTCACAGTGTACAGAGAAACTGAGAAAGGACTTTGTGTGTTTGAAATAATGAGAAGGGAAAAATGGCTCAATTTGCCTGAGAACAGTGGATATCCATTACCCGTGTGTCCATAAATGCATGAGGAAGACGATACAGAGAAAGATCTGTGATCATATTCCCACCCCCGCAGATTTCCCGTAGAGACACACTTTTATTCTCTGGAAAATAACAAACTGCATAAAACATTCCCCACTTCGTCTCCGACGACGATGACATTTACTGATCTTAAAAAAACACTTTCTGAAAGTAGAAAGTGTGGATTTTAACATTATCGATTCATGCACCCGCATAATCGTTCCGGAAAACCAGCTATGCATTATTTCTGTCTTTTCCATTGTATATGTAAAGTACATGTATATGTAATTTACGCCTTTGTACTTTCTGAATGCCCCTACAGGTCCCACTGTGGCTTCTTCCTTCCTTCCTCGCCTATTGGCAGCTCACTTATTGGCAAGAGCTCGAGTCGAGGCTTTTCAAGGGCGTTTGGACCGCAGTCACACACTATAGACCCTCCACTTGCTTTATTTCCCCCCGACCTCAAGCTTAAATCTTAAGGAGTTATCGGGGAGTGCCACCCTCCTGAAGAACCCGCATACCTCATGCCGGTGCCTGGTGGGACGAGCGCTTAATAACTGGGGACTTCTCGAGAACCAAACCCCCCCCCCCCCCCACCCCTTCGAGTTCACGGATTGAGACGTGAACTCAGCCGGTGCTCCTCGGATAAATCGATGTGGGGGAAACAAAGTAGCAAATTCGAGGCTCTCTTCTGTCTCTGAATTGTAATTCGGTCCCGGGGCACTCGAAATAACTCGCGTGAATAATTTAAATTGTGCGGCGCTACCCCCTTTAAGTGACTAATCTCGGTCTTTAGCCGGGGCTAATCAATTAAAAGAAAACCAAGCTGGGGAAAATCAATTACAATTTCCATCCCCTCCTTCTAATTAGTTCCTGATTAACAAACCATGTGTGTGGACAATCAATGAGACTAAAGGGGGGGTTAGAATCCAAGGAATGCTACTCGAACAGCCGTCATTGAGGTAGAATTAAGATTTTAGACGCAGGTCAACAGAAGCTTCCAGCTCAGAGATTCTTTTTTTTTTTTTATACCGAGGCCCCGAACATGAAGTGAAGCATGTTTTTGAAGCGGAACTGAACTGCTCTTAAAAAGCTCCTTTTGGCCTCCAGCTATTGACAACAGGTGGTTCTTTCTGAAGCCGTCAGTCTGCACAGAACTGTTTCACATCAAAGGACCGCTGAGGTTTTCATCCGCAGCTTCTCCGACTTCTTCCACCTGCAATGAATAATGTTGAAATGGAAGATGTTCGCCGCGTGGCCGTCGTTCTTTAGCTCCTCACAAGGATACTCTGATACCGAGATAATAACGTCTGAGGGAACGGAGACCCGGAGCCGACAGGTGGCTATTAAGAGTTGAGGGAAGCAGCCGAGCACAGCAACGCTTTCAGGTGGGCGTTAGACATTTATGTATATAAATATATACGTGTATATAAATACATATACACGTATATTGATATACATGGTTTGACTGAGTTGTGATTGAATAAAGGAGAATTCTAACGTAAATGTTTTAATCACGTCTTGAACTACACGCTTAGAAATAGAGGTACTTAGAACCACGTAGGGAGACCTCTTTTTGGTTAAAGGTAGAAACATTTTTAAAGATACCAACTGGAACACCTTTTTTTTGGGGGGGGGGTACACTTAGAACCCAACATAAAGGATTGCACCTAGAACCATGTATGAAAGGTTCCACCCAAAAGCCTCAAAATGAGATTGTCCAGAGAACGCCTCGGTGGTATAGTAGTCTCAACCAGAACCCTCTCTGGAGGTTATATCCAGAACCTTTACAACTTTTTCAGAACCCTTTTATATTCCAATGGTACCACCTAGAACCCAGCCGGGTGGGTTTAATATAGAATTCTCCCTCGGGGATCTCCCAAGAACCCTCTTATATTGTAAGGGTTTCAACTAGAACTAATCAAATGAGTTCTAATGAGAACCCTTTTATGTTCCAAGGGTTTAATCTAGAAACCACCCAGGAGGTTCTACCGAGAACCCTTTCATGTTCCAAGGGTTTAAGCTAGAACCCACCCAGGTGGTTCTACTGAGAACCCTGTTATGTTCCATGGGTTTTGTCTAGAACCCTAAAGGGCTGATCCTGGAAGAACTCTTTCTTCCCAAACAGGTTCTCCAGAAGCAAATGGTTCTGAAGAACCTGTTTGGAACCCTTATTGAATTATTCAGTTTGGGGAGAAACAACCGGAGGCATAAACAAATCAACAGAAACAATCCTGAACTAAAGTAACGCGTGAAACAGAAGCCCTTTGTGGTTCTGTACATGAATGTCAGCTTATCGTCCACGGTGATGGATTTATTTTTAATACACAATGAAAAGAAGTCTTGAAAGAGAATTGTTTTGTGTGACTTTTGGAATTAAATGGGAGGGAATAAGCTGCACAAATTTGCCAACGCTCATTTCCGTCTGGCATAAAAAAAAAAAAAGTATTTGGAAATATTCATCATCACAGGAACCGAATCAAAACAATTTTTTTGTGTTTTTTAAAGATCAAACCAAATGCTGAACGCAGCCCAGCACATTTAAACTTCAGCGTTAGTGCCTTGCTCTGCCTATGATCCTAAACAACCAGTGAAGATCTTGCAACACGTCACATCTCAGCGTGCTGTGAGAACGTTGTTATATATATATGTTATATTCATACAACGGACGATGTTTAATCCCAAAGCCACTCGTATCAAAATCACACGCAACCAAGAACAAAGAGAAAAGAGAGCCGGTGCTCCGAAGCCGGATGAGCAAAGAGAAACACCGGGCTCTCCGACTCCAGCTGGGCTCACAGCGAGAACGTGTTTGCTTCCGCTAAAAGGTGAACATTTTTGATTTGTGGGCTTACGCTTCAATATTCTGTCTTGGGAGGCAAGAGGCTGCTGTAGTTTTACAGTCTACGGAGCTTCAACTGCAGCTAACTGACACATTTACAATGTCAGAGAAAGAGAACAAAGAAAAAGAACGGAACATGAATAGATAATAGATTTCCTTTTTAAATTAAATACATTTAAATAAATAAGGATGAGGATGTTTATTAACTTAACGAAATTAAGTTGTCGACTCAGTCAAATCAGCAGCATTAAAGATAAAAAGGACATTACTGATTTAAAAGAAGACATTAAATAAATATATAAAAGATCACCGTTTGTTTTCGCAAATTCCTCCACATCTCGAACTGCTCGTCTCAACACAAACATGTGCCTCCCGTCTGTTTACCGACATCGTCTCGATGCGTCTCGGTGCGTCTCGATGCGTCTCTCGCGTTAACGTCGCCCCGACGTGGGCGGGATTTAGCCGGCGGTGGTTAATCTAATTGCATTTCTTCAATACTCTCTCTACGTGAAATGAAAAATTTACCCGGGCTTGAAATGTATTCCGACGGGAGCGCCGCACATTGATATGTCGCCGAGCTTAAATGTGATTTCAGAGGGTCTCACGTGTCGCACGTCTTCACCTGCATGTTGAAGAAGAACAGAGGTGATTTAATGCAGGAGGAAAAAAAGTCTTTGTTTAGATATGCACTAAAAAGAAAAAGCAACACTCTCCTTTAACTCTCCTATTTATAATTCATGAATGATATGCAGAAGCTTCATCCATTGTTTAACACACTGTATTGTAGCTTTAAGAGGATATGTGTTAAAAATTAAAACCTTACTGTATATGAAACATGTGTAACTGGTGGCCGTGTCAACAAAACACACTCAGACTTCATCAGTTGTTTCCTGCTATATTGCTGCTCTGAATATATCTATTTCAGCACCTTTTAATAGATGTAATTCATAAATACTTCATGTTTAGTATAAAATAACGAGACGTATCGGTTTATATGAAACAAAGAGGCTTCAGGAGGAGTTACAGCAAATACGTGAGCGCTTAAAGATGTCCTCACAGCCACATTATAGTGTGTCTAGACGTGTGATTAATGGCTTATATGCTGCTAAGAAACACTTAATAGAGGTGGTACAGATTTTTAATAGCAGGCTATTTTATTGTGCTTTTTAAGTCTTACAAATGGCGCCGTCGGAAGGAAATACGCGGCCTCGTGATTCACTTTTAACGACTCCGGTTCCCTTTTGGTTTCGTGCACAAGGTCTTTATGGGGACCCGACCGCCTGCACGAGGACTTATGGGGACCCGACCGCCTGCACGAGGACTTATGGGGACCCAACCACCTGCACGAGGACTTTATGGGGACCCGGCCGCCTGCACAAGAACTTTATGGGGACCCAATCGCCTGCACAAGGACTTTATGGGGACCCGGTCGCCTGCACAAGGACTTATGGGGACCCAACCGCCTGCACGAGGACTTTATGGGGACCCGGCCGCCTGCACGAGGACTTATGGGGACCCAACCGCCTGCACAAGAACTTTATGGGGACCCGATCGCCTGCACAAGGACTTTATGGGGACCCGGCCGCCTGCACAAGAACTTTATGGGGACCCGATCGCCTGCACAAGGACTTTATGGGGACCCGGCCGCCTGCACAAGGACTTATGGGGACCCGACCGCCGCTCTCCATGACTCACCCCACCCCCCAACCTGCAGAGGACACGCCTCACGGTGCCCTCCGCCTGATAGCCGGCACCCTGTGGTGTCAAACGATCCTCAATCAATTTCCAGAGAGATTTGAAACCACATGAGCACTTGTTGATGTCACAGAAGTGAATAAGACTCACCACGGGGAAAATTATCTTTACCCAATAAAATACCTGGAGCGGCACGAGTGTGAGTGTGTGAGTGTGGGAGTGTGAGTGTGGGAGTGTGGGAGTGTGAGTGTGGGAGTGTGTGAGAGTGTGTGAATGGTTGAGTGTATGAATGTATGAGAGTGTGAATGTGTGACTGTGGGAATGTATGAGAGTGTGTGAATGTGTGAGTGTATGAATGTATGAGAGTGTGAGAGTGTGAGTGTGTGAGTGTGTGAGTGTGTGAGTGTGAGTGTGTGAGTGTGGGAGTGTGAGTGTGTGAGTGTGGGAGTGTGTGAGAGTTTGTGAATGGTTCAGTGTATGAATGTATGAGAGTGTGAGAGTGTGAGTGTGTGAGTGTGGGAATGTATGAGAGTGTGTGAATGTGTGAGTGTATGAATGTGTGAGTGTGAGTGTGTGAGTGTGTGAGTGTGAGAGTGTGAGTGTGAGAGTGTGAGAGAGTGTGTGAATGGTTGAGTGTATGAATGTATGAGAGTGTGAGAGTGTGAGTGTGGGAGTGTGTGATTGTGACTGAGAAGCAAACTGTAAAGAGAGTTGTTCTGTAAAGTAGTGAACGTATGAATGCGGTCCATTAACCATTTAAACTCACACACAATACACCCTTGTTGCCTCTCTATGTGAAGGTGAATATCATCCTGAACGTTGCCTCTTTACTTAAAGGTGAACATCACAGGCTAATAAGTTTAAAGAGCAGCTGAGGGGCAGAATTTAATGTCAAAATGAAAATCTCTTCTTCTCTCCGGGGTCCTTTGTTGCAATCAGTGTTTGAACTCGGCGATCGACGGCAGACGCAGAGCTCGTCTGTCGGTGCCAAACCAAATGTGTATCTGTCTCCATTGACGTCTCTGGAGCTGCACAGTTTGAACCGTCTGCGTCTCAGAAGCACATTCTTTATATATATTTGGTTTTCATTCAACGGCAGATGTTTAAAAACTACTACGGTGATTCATGCGGGCACAAAGAGGGCCCTCTGTATCCATCTGTTGCAACGCGAGAGCCTCCGGTGTAACACGCAGCCTTTCAGTTATTGATCCGAGTTTGAATCATTTATATAACAGACGCCGAGTCCCATCAATACCGTTGCGTAACTGCCTGACGCACCTCGGGGGAGGGGGGTGTAGGGAGGGGCTGGAGTAAGAAAGGCCAAATCATTTCCATCGCTTGTATTGTTTCCAGTGAGAGGCATCGTGGTTTTTAATTAGCTGGTTTTATTCCACCGGTCCTGATGAGTACATTAATCTACTAGTCGACTGCTATCACCACCCCAAATATTACTATTGCTGCCACTATACTAGTACACTCAGTGGTTAGGTATTTAAGATAGAATAGCAATAAATAAATGTAAAAATACTCCATTAAAACCTGCTTTTGAAAGTACAGAGGTACAAAAGATATTTTTTGTGATATATTAATAATTTTAAATAACTTATTGTTGACTATTGCATATATATACACACACACACATATATATATATATATATATGTATATATATATATGTGTGTGTGTATAAATATATATATACATACATACTATTATATAATAGTAAATAATAATGTATATATATATACTATTATATATAAATATATATATATAATAGTATATATATATATACATACTAGTATATTATAATAATATATATACTATATATAAATAGATATATAATAGATATATATGCATACTATTATATTTTAATAACATATATATATATATATACACATACATACAGTACTATTATATAATAGTATATAATATATATATATATATACTATTATATATAAATATATAATATTTCTAATTAGTACATAAAGTTTGGTGACATCTCATAAATCTGTTTTCACCCAAACTCAAGCCGAGCAGAGGTCTCGTTAGCTGAGAGTGAAAACACCTGCGTGGCTCGAATGCTCAAATGCAGGTGAGCCCGTTTTTCTCCAGCGGTGAACCTGTCGGCCGTCCGGACGCCGTTTGCTTTGAGGGGAATTCAAAAAAGTCGCAGCACCTGTGGACGGTGAGCATTGAAGCCATCGATAACTCCCTAATAACAAAAGAAGGCTGGTGGTCCGCTGCTGTTATTGCTCTGTTTACGTTTGTCTGGCTGAGTGATTTTTTTCCCTCCAGGTGATAATAAAGGTTGTAAAGCCCACGCGGATGCGCCGTAAACAACCCATACATCACATTTCAATACCCCCCCCCACCCCGCCGCCGCTGAGTCAGCCTCATTTCCATTCACTCTTTGACACCTTGAGCGTCTCCGCCGAAGTTAACCTCGTAGGACCTTTTTTTTCTCCTCTTCATCGCCCTCTTCATCGCCCTCGGGAGCCGACAAAGTGAAACAAACGGTGATCGTTTTCAGGCGTGGTGGGGGATGTGTGAGCTCGTTTGAAGCGGTCTCCAGCTGCGCCGCAGAGCGTTTTATGGTGTTTAAAGCAGGTGTAATGAACCGGAGGCCCGAGACAGAGTTCAACAACATGCTCCGTTAAGTTTACGGCAACCGGAGGAACGGCATTGGACTCTACGACGGGCCGGACTGCTTGCAGGGTGTTACCGTGGTGACGGAGGAAAGCAGCAGTTTCCCGATAATTGGCGATAAACTAGAGCGATACATTTCTTTTTAAATACATGGGATAAAAAAACAAAGTATAACACTAATGAGCATCTCTTAAAACCGAGTCCAAAAATATTTGTGTGCACGGAAGGAAGTATTAAATGTTTTGGTAATATAGGCCGTATTCAAATCAAAAATTCCCCACAGATAACAAATAACCCCGGCGTATTTATTTAGTAAAAACTCTAGATTGTAAACTGAGCATGTTCGTCCTCAGCACCGTGTTTTAAATTATGTTTGAACTACTTGAACAACAGGACTGAGACGCTAAAATATATACTGTACGCTTGAAAGGAGTTGTTTTGTTTTGTTTGCAGGAGAATGGGGAATAACACAAAATGACAGATAATGTCAGAGCTGGAATCCCCGATAATGACACTATTAAAAGAAGATAATGTACTTTTCATGCAGGAGGGTGGCGAAATTAACGTGATTTATGAAGTGAACGCATCAATAATGGAATACAGAGAATACATTTTACATTACCGTCGAAAGATTTCTCATTTTATTTTCCATCTTCTCGGTTAATTTCTGCATCCCATGCATGAGGAATAACTCCCAGGTGACGAGCAGACATCGCGCCACTAAAGAGGTGATTTCAGGCACAAAAGATAACGGAATATCACAGGAGAGACGATTCCTGTGTCATTTAATGAGGTTCAATGGGGAGGAGACCAGTTTACATGTCAACTGTCAAACTGTGCCGGGAAAAGATGCTTAGTGTGTCCCAATGCTTATATGTCCCAATACGTATTGTGTCTCAATGCTTAGTGTGTCCCAATGCTTATATGTCCCAATACTTAGTGTGTCCCAATGCTTAGTGTGTCCCAATGCTTATATGTCCCAATACTTAGTGTGTCCCAATGCTTAGTGTGTCCCAATGCTTAGTGTGTCCCAATGCTTATATGTTCCAATACTTAGTGTGTCCCAATACTTATATGTCCCAATGCTTATATGTCCCAATGCTTAAATGTTCCAATGCTTAAATGTCCCAATACTTAGTGTGTCCCAATACTTAGTGTGTCCCAATGCTTAAATGTCCCAATACTTAGTGTGTCCCAATGCTTAGTGTGTCCCAATGCTTATATGTCCCAACACTTAGTGTGTCCCAATGCTTATATGTCCCAACACTTAGTGTGTCCCAATGCTTAGTGTGTCCCAATGCTTCATGTGTCCCAATGGTTAGTGTGTCCCAATGATTAAATGTCCCAATACTTAAATGTCTCAATGCTTATATGTCCCAATACTTAGTGTGTCCCAATGCTTAGTGTGTCCCAATGCTTAGTGTGTCCCAATGCTTCATGTGTCCCAATGCTTCATGTGTCCCAATGCTTAGTCTGTCCCAATGCTTATATGTCCCAATGCTTAAATGTCCCAATGCTTAAATGTCCCAATACTTAGTGTGTCCCAATACTTAGTGTGTCCCAACACTTAGTGTGTCCCAATGCTTAGTGTATCCCAATACTTAGTGTGTCCCAATGCTTAGTGTGTCCCAATGCTTAGTGTGTCCCAATGCTTAGTGTATCCCAATACTTGGTGTGTCCCAATGCTTAGTGTGTCCCAACACTTAGTGTGTCCCAACGCTTAGTGTGTCCCAATGCTTAGTGTGTCCCAATACTTAGTGTGTCCCAATACGTAGTGTGTCCCAACACTTAGTGTGTCCCAATACTTAGTGTGTCCCAACGCTTAGTGTGTCCCAATACGTAGTGTGTCCCAACGCTTAGTGTGTCCCAATGCTTATATGTCCCAATATTTAAATGTACCAATGCTTATATGTCCGAATACTTAGTGTGTCCCAATGCTTATATGTCCCAATACTTAGTGTGTCCCAATGCTTATATGTCCCAATGCTTATATGTTCCAATACTTAGTGTGTCCCAATGCTTATATGTCCCAATACTTAGTGTGTCCCAATGCTTATATGTCCCAATACTTAGTGTGTCCCAACACTTAGTGTGTCCCAATGCTTATATGTCCCAATACTTAGTGTGTCCCAATGCTTATATGTCCCAATACTTATATGTTCCAATACTTAAATGTCCCAATGCTTATATGTCCCAATGCTTAGTGTGTCCCAATGCTTATATGTCCCAATACTTATATGTTCCAATACTTAAATGTCCCAATGCTTATATGTCCCAATACTTAGTGTGTCCCAATGCTTATATGTCCCAATACTTATATGTTCCAATACTTAAATGTCCCAATGCTTATATGTCCCAATGCTTAGTGTGTCCCAATGCTTAAATGTCCCAATATTTAAATGTCCCAATGCTTAAATGTCCCAATACTTAGTGTGTCCCAATGCTTAAATGTCCCAATACTTAGTGTGTCCCAATGCTTAAATGTCCCAATACTTAAATGTCCCAATGCTTATATGTCCCAATGCTTAGTGTGTCCCAATACTTAGTGTGTCCCAATGCTTAAATGTCCCAATGCTTATATGTCCCAATGCTTAGTGTGTCCCAATGCTTAGTGTGTCCCAATGCTTAAATGTCCCAATACTTAAATGTCCCAATGCTTATATGTCCCAATGCTTAGTGTGTCCCAATGCTTAAATGTCCCAATATTTAAATGTCCCAATGCTTAAATGTCCCAAAACTTAGTGTGTCCCAATACTTATATGTCCCAATACTTAGTGTGTCCCAATGCTTATATGTCCCAATGCTTATATGTTCCAATACTTAGTGTGTCCCAATGCTTATATGTCCCAATACTTAGTGTGTCCCAATGCTTATATGTCCCAATACTTAGTGTGTCCCAACACTTAGTGTGTCCCAATGCTTATATGTCCCAATACTTAGTGTGTCCCAATGCTTATATGTCCCAATACTTATATGTTCCAATACTTAAATGTCCCAATGCTTATATGTCCCAATGCTTAGTGTGTCCCAATGCTTAAATGTCCCAATATTTAAATGTCCCAATGCTTAAATGTCCCAATACTTAGTGTGTTCCAATGCTTAAATGTCCCAATACTTAGTGTGTCCCAATGCTTAAATGTCCCAATACTTAAATGTCCCAATGCTTATATGTCCCAATACTTATATGTTCCAATACTTAAATGTCCCAATGCTTATATGTCCCAATGCTTAGTGTGTCCCAATGCTTATATGTCCCAATACTTATATGTTCCAATACTTAAATGTCCCAATGCTTATATGTCCCAATACTTAGTGTGTCCCAATGCTTATATGTCCCAATACTTATATGTTCCAATACTTAAATGTCCCAATGCTTATATGTCCCAATGCTTAGTGTGTCCCAATGCTTAAATGTCCCAATATTTAAATGTCCCAATGCTTAAATGTCCCAATACTTAGTGTGTCCCAATGCTTAAATGTCCCAATACTTAGTGTGTCCCAATGCTTAAATGTCCCAATACTTAAATGTCCCAATGCTTATATGTCCCAATGCTTAGTGTGTCCCAATACTTAGTGTGTCCCAATGCTTAAATGTCCCAATGCTTATATGTCCCAATGCTTAGTGTGTCCCAATGCTTAAATGTCCCAATACTTAAATGTCCCAATGCTTATATGTCCCAATGCTTAGTGTGTCCCAATGCTTAAATGTCCCAATATTTAAATGTCCCAATGCTTAAATGTCCCAAAACTTAGTGTGTCCCAATACTTAAATGTCCCAATACTTAGTGTGTCCCAATGCTTAAATGTCCCAATACTTAGTGTGTCCCAATGCTTAGTGTGTCCCAATACTTAGTGTGTCCCAATGCTTAGTGTGTCCCAATGCTTAAATGTCCCAATACTTAGTGTGTCCCAATGCTTAAATGTCCCAATGCTTATATGTCCCAACACTTAGTGTGTCCCAATGCTTAGTGTGTCCCAATGCTTAGTGTGTCCCAATACTTAGTGTGTCCCAATACTTAGTGTGTCCCAATGCTTAGTGTGTCCCAATGCTTAAATGTCCTAATGCTTATATGTCCCAATACTTAGTGTGTCCCAATACTTAGTGTGTCCCAATGCTTAGTGTGTCCCAATGCTTATATGTCCCAACACTTAGTGTGTCCCAATGCTTAGTGTGTCCCAATGCTTATATGTCCCAACACTTAGTGTGTCCTAATGCTTAGTGTGTCCCAATGCTTAGTGTGTCCCAATGCTTAAATGTCCTAATGCTTATATGTCCCAACACTTAGTGTGTCCCAATGCTTAGTGTGTCCCAATACTTATATGTCCCAATGCTTAGTGTGTCCCAATGATTATATGTCCCAATACTTATTGTGTCCCAATGCTTATATGTCCCAATGCTTATATGTTCCAATACTTAGTGTGTCCCAATGCTTATATGTCCCAATACTTAGTGTGTCCCAATGCTTATATGTCCCAATACTTAGTGTGTCCCAACACTTAGTGTGTCCCAATGCTTATATGTCCCAATACTTAGTGTGTCCCAATGCTTATATGTCCCAATACTTAGTGTGTCCCAATGCTTATATGTCCCAATGCTTATATGTTCCAATACTTAGTGTGTCCCAATGCTTATATGTCCCAATACTTAGTGTGTCCCAATGGTTATATGTCCCAATGCTTAGTGTGTCCCAATGCTTAAATGTCCCAATACTTAAATGTCCCAATGCTTATATGTCCCAATGCTTAGTGTGTCCCAATGCTTAAATGTCCCAATATTTAAATGTCCCAATGCTTAAATGTCCCAATACTTAGTGTGTCCCAATGCTTGAATGTCCCAATACTTAGTGTGTCCCAATGCTTAAATGTCCCAATACTTAGTGTGTCCCAATGCTTAGTGTGTCCCAATACTTAGTGTGTCCCAATGCTTAGTGTGTCCCAATGCTTAAATGTCCCAATACTTAGTGTGTCCCAATACTTAGTGTGTCCCAATGCTTAGTGTGTCCCAATGCTTATATGTCCCAACACTTAGTGTGTCCCAATGCTTAGTGTGTCCCAATGCTTATATGTCCCAACACTTAGTGTGTCCTAATGCTTAGTGTGTCCCAATGCTTAGTGTGTCCCAATGCTTAAATGTCCTAATGCTTATACGTCCCAACACTTAGTGTGTCCCAATGCTTAGTGTGTCCCAATACTTAGTGTGTCCCAATGCTTAGTGTGTCCCAACACTTAGTGTGTCCCAATACTTAGTGTGTCCCAATACTTAGTGTGTCCCAATGCTTAGTGTGTCCCAATGCTTAGTGTGTCCCAATGCTTATATGTCCCAACACTTAGTGTGTCCTAATGCTTAGTGTGTCCCAATGCTTAGTGTGTCCCAATGCTTAAATGTCCTAATGCTTATATGTCCCAACACTTAGTGTGTCCCAATGCTTAGTGTGTCCCAATACTTAGTGTGTCCCAATGCTTAGTGTGTCCCAACACTTAGTGTGTCACAATACTTAGTGTGTCCCAACACTTAGTGTGTCCCAATGCTTAGTGTGTCCCAATACTTAGTGTGTCCCAATGCTTAGTGTGTCCCAATACTTAGTGTGTCCCAATACTTAGTGTGTCCCAACACTTAGTGTGTCCCAATGCTTAGTGTGTCCCAATACTTAGTGTGTCCCAATGCTTAGTGTGTCCCAATGCTTAGTGTGTCCCAACACTTAGTGTGTCCCAATGCTTAGTGTGTCCCAATACTTAGTGTGTCCCAATGCTTAGTGTGTCCCAATACTTAGTGTGTCCCAATGCTTAGTGTGTCCCAATACTTAGTGTGTCCCAATGCTTAGTGTGTCCCAATGCTTAGTGTGTCCCAACACTTAGTGTGTCCCAATGCTTAGTGTGTCCCAACACTTAGTGTGTCCCAACACTTAGTGTGTCCCAATGCTTAGTGTGTCCCAACACTTAGTGTGTCCCAATGCCGAAACAAGAAGAGGATGTTCTGTTCCTGGCTATTCTATTATACCCACAATCCTCTGCACAGCAGAAATATGAGCAAGAGGGTCAAAGTTCAAGGTGCAACTTTCAAATGATGTCCCGATTGATTGAATGCATGCTGCAGCTGCAGTGTGTATTGGTAGGATAGTTTGTTTGCATGGGATTCACAGACAGTTCTCTTAAGAATACTGAAAACAACAAGTCATTGTCTATTCTTAAAGCACACAAAAAGTAATCGGAAAGGATAGCTCTTAAATAACAGGCAATAAACTGAAACCTCAGAATAATTCCTATTACTTGGGTCTAGGAGCCAAGCACACAACCTCAATTTAAGACATAATACCGCAGCGACTTTTTAATAAGTTTATTTAACGTCCAAAAGTCCTTTCTTTGCAACAAACCAAAGGGGCCCCGCATGGCTAAACGTGCTTTGATGTAGCACACTGTAAAGGCGTTGTTAAATTCTCCAGCAGTGATCACATTGAACAACTTACAAATAAAACCCAGCCCCCCTGCTGTTTTTCAAAAGAGAAATATCAACGTCAGCAACGGTTAATGGCCACCCATTCTTCACCGCCAGCGCCTCCCGGGTGAACAAAACTGAATTATTCAGAGGCTGAATGATGCGGCGCGCTGAACATCGGGCAACACGGACGCTGAGAGGGAGGTTCATTCATTTAAAGAGCTCAACAGGGCAGCGCTGATTGGCTGAGAGGCACAGAAGAACGCGCCAGTCAGGAAGTCCTCCTCGCGTTACACCTCCAAAGGGGAACGAGGACGGAAACACAGCACACATCGGGCAAATTATATAGTATAACAAAAAGAAAACAAAGAACATGCAGGTCCAAGGTCGCCGACAGAAAGTGGCAGGAAATGTTAAAGTGAGTTGTTATTTACCGAAATGTACCACGGCCTTCAGGGATAAAGTTCTCTGCACCAGAACATGAATAATATAAATGATAGTCTTTTGAAATTGCCAATGATTCATGGCGCAGATGTATGTTTCCAATCCACTGTGGCATTAAGTGCCTCTAGAGTATGCTCAATGAAATTTCAGCACCTGCAGATTTTGTTTTATTTTTTTTTTTTGTGCCTGTTACGGGAAACTCGACTCCCGTCCTGCGATGAAAACACGGCTATGGTTAAATCAGCCAAGTGATGATGAAATGAAGAAGAATTTTGACAATCAAAAGTAATTTCTCACTCTCCAACGTCTTTGCTCCATTTCGTATATCACCCACTGAATATCGTGACTTTTTCGGCTCTTGATTGAACAAAACGAGCGGTTTCCAATTGTCGGAAATAATCGGTCTAAATCTACAATCTACAGTTATTTACAGCCCTGAATACCAAACTATTAATTTCCATTTCTAATTGATGAAAATTACCCATAAAATGATACGTAGCATTCCTTTGTTTGCTGATGCCGCTGTTGTTACTGCTTGTAATGTTGCCTCTAATTTAATTTAACAATTTTTACAATACACAACTATACGTACTTCTGACTTTTTGATATTCAAATCCAGACAAGTGCTGCATCATCTTCAAGAGCACAACTAATCGCACTAATATCGCCACATTTAGTGAATATAGGTCGCCGACAAAGAGACAAACAGCATGTTGGGTATTCGTTTTAATTGCAATAATTTTCTGGAGGTTTAAATTGCACCCCGAGGGTAAAAAAACGTGAGTACATTTGGGAGGGGGGTGGTGGGGGGGATAGGGGGCATTGATTAGGACCACGTGGATGTAATTCAACGTGCCCTTTCCAACTCTTTATTAATAGCTCAGCTGAAAAAGGTGCACGGATTACGGATGCGTGCGAGAGGGAGAACTCGTCTGCTTGTCTCTCGCCTGAGTTGTTTATTTACAGGGGAAGTCATCCTGAATGCATGAGCTGACATAAATGGGGATTTATTAACGAGGAAAAGGGTGTTTGAAGATGTGCGAGCGTGAATCGTTTCAGCAAAAGACGACGGCAACAACAACAACAACAACAACAACAACAACAACAACAACAACAAAAAGAAACCTCAGGAAGTTTCATGAAAGCTTCCCTCAGGCACCAGCTCTGCTGCACTGCTGCTGCCCATAAGCGACTGTCTGCGTATGAATTTATTGGTACAAATCAGACGGTGGAGCAGGAACAACGCGTCCATCCAAACTACACTCAGACAAAAACAACATTTTAAAAAGGCGATTGCTCGTCTTCTTGCAGCCAGAACTAATAAAGGGTGAATATTACGTATCGACAGTTTTTTTTCTTTCTGCATTCCTTTTTTTTTTTAAACCGAGAATTGCAATTAAATCCGTGAGGAATATACTTATTATGTCGGGTTCACACAGCTGTGGCTTGATGGATACGGCGAAGGAACCGAGAGACGGGATATATAAGCAGCAACGGGGGTTATTTCAGCCATGATTGATGACACGCTGTCTACGTGGAGGTAAGCCCCGCCTCTTCAGCGCGTCTCCTTATGTGTGTGGGGCTGGTAGGATACTTTATCATCATTTTGATGGGATTGTATCATGGCTCAGATTTATACCAAATACATATATATATATATATATATATATATATATATATATATATATATATATAATATATGAATATATAAATATATATATATATATATATATATATATTTATATATATATGAATATATATATATATATATAATAATATATAAATATATATATATATATATTTGTATATTTTATATATATATTTATATATAATATATATATATATTTATATATTATATATATAATATAATATATGAATATATAAATATATATATATATATATATATATATATATATATATATATTTATATATATATGAATATATATATATATATAATAATAATATATAAATATATATATATATATATATTTATATCCATCCATCCATCCATTATCACCCGCTTATCCGGGGTCGGGTCGCGGTGGCAGCAGGTTCAGCAGGCCGACCCAGGCTTCCCTCTCACCCGCAGCACTTTCCAGCTCATTCTGGGGGATCCCGAGGCGTTCCAAGGCCAGCCGGGAGATATAATCCCTCCAGCGTGTCCTCGGTCTTCCCCGGGGCCTCCTACCAGTTGGACGTGCCCGGAAAACCTCTAATGGGAGGCGTCCAGGAGGCATCCTAACTAGATGCCCGAACCACCTCAGCTGACTCCTTTCGACACGAAGGAGCAGCGACTCGACTCCAAGCTCCCCCCTGATGTCCGAGCTCCTTACCCTATCTCTAAGGCTGAGCCCGGCCACCCTACGGAGGAAGCTCATTTCGGCCGCTTGTATCCGAGATCTCATTCTTTCGGTCACAACCCAGAGTTCGTGACCATAGGTGAGGGTTGGAACGTAGACCGACCAGTAAATGGAGAGCTTTGCCTTCCGGCTCAGCTCCCTCTTCACTAAGACGGACCGGTACAGCGCCTGTTTTACTGCTGCAGCCGCAACGATCCGCCTATCGATCTCCCGCTCCACCTTACCCTCACTCGTGAACAAGACCCCGAGATACTTGAACTCCTTCGCTTGGGGTAGGCAGTTTGCCCCCACCTGGAGGGAGCAATCCGCCGGTTTCCGGCAGAGCACCATGGCCTCAGATTTGGAGGTGCTAACTCTCATCCCTGCCGCTTCGCACTCGGCTGCAAAACGCCCCAGTGAATGCTGGAGGTCACGGTCCGAGGAGGCAAACAGGACCACATCATCCGCAAACAGCAGAGAGGCGATCCCAAGACTCCCGAACCGGATCCTCTCCGCCCCCTGGCTGCGCCTAGATATCCTGTCCGTGAAGGTCACGAACAGGACCGGTGATAAAGGGCAGCCCTGGCGGAGGCCAACACCCACCGGGAACGTGTCTGACTTACTACCGAGGAGACGAACACAGCTCCTACTGCAGGCGTACAGAGACCGGATGGCCCGTGCCAACGGGTCCGGCACCCCATACTCCCGCAGCACCCCCCACAAAAACCCCCGAGGGACCCGGTCGAAAGCCTTCTCCAGGTCTACAAAGCACATGTAAACTGGTTGGGCAAACTCCCAGGACCCCTCCAGTAATCTTGCAAGGGTAAAGAGCTGGTCCACTGTTCCACGACCGGGACGGAATCCGCACTGTTCGTCCTGAATCTGAAGTTCGACAAGCGGTCGGAGCCTCCTCTCCAGCACCCTGGCATAAGCTTTTCCCGGGAGGCTGAGCAGTGTGATACCACGATAGTTCGAGCACACTCTCCGGTCCCCCTTCTTGAAGATGGGAACCACCACCCCGGTCTGCCAGTCCATGGGCACTGTTCCCGACCCCCATGCGACACTGAAAAGGCGTGTCAACCAAGACAGCCCAACAATGTCCAGCGCTTTCAGCATCTCAGGGCGGATCTCATCCACCCCTGGCGCCTTGCCACCAAGGAGCTTTTTGACTACCTTAGCGACCTCTGCCAGGGATATGGGTGAATCCACCCCAAAGTCTTCCGCCGCTGCCCCCTCTCCGGGGGACATGTTGGCCGGGTTTAGGAGTTCCTCAAAGTGCTCTTTCCACCGCCCGACGATGTCCCCAGTCCGGGTCAGCAGTTCCCCCCCCCCTGCTGAGAACAGCCTGGGGTAGACCCTGCTTTCCCTTCCTGAGCCGTCGGATGGTTTGCCAGAACTTCCTTGAGGCCAACCGAAAATCCTTCTCCATGGCCTCCCCGAACTCCTCCCATGCCCGAGTTTTAGCCTCCGCGACCATCGTCGCTGCAGCCCTTTTGGCCCGCCGGTACCCGTCAGCTGCTTCAGGAGACCCCTGGGCCAGCCAGGCCCGAAAGGCCTCCTTCTTCAGTTTGATGGCTACCCTCACCCCCGGTGTCCACCACCGGGTTCTAGGGTTGCCGCCACGACAGGCACCGATGACCTTCCGGCCACAGCCCCGAGCAGCCGCATCCACAATAGAGGCTTTGAACAAGGTCCACTCGGATTCCATGTCCCCAGCCTCCCTCGGGATTTGTGAGAAGTTCTTCCGGAGGTGGGAGTTGAAGACCTCCCGGACAGGATCCTCTGCCAGACGTTCCCAGTTCACCCTCACTACACGTTTGGGCTTGCCAGGTCTCTCTAGCCGAGTCCCCCGCCATCTGATCCAACTCACCACCAGGTGGTGATCAGTTGACAGCTCTGCTCCTCTCTGAGCCACATTATGTTCGAACATGGTGTTCGTTATGGACAAACTGTGGCTAGCACAGAAGTCCAACAACAAAACACCATTCGGGTTCAGATCGGGCAAGCCGTTCCTCCCAATCACGCCCCGCCAGGTTTCTCTGTCATTGCCCACGTGAGCGTTGAAGTCTCCCAGGAGAACTATGGAGTCGGCAGGCGGCGCCCTTTCCAGGACCCCTCCCACCGACTCCAAGAAGGCCGGATACTCCGAAATGCTGTTCGGTGCATAAGCACAAACAACAGTCAGAGCCTTACTCCCCGCAACCCGTAGGCGCAGGGAGGCGACCCTCTCGTTCCCCGGGGAAAACTCCAACACAGCGGCGCTCAGCCGGGGGCTCGTTAGTATCCCCACTCCCGCCCGGCGCCTCTCACCCTGGGCAACTCCAGAAAAGGACAAAGTCCAACCCTTCTCCAGGAGCTTGGTTCCAGAGCCCATGCTGTGCGTGGAGGTGAGCCCAACTATATCTAGCTGGTACCGCTCCACCTCCTGCACCAGCTCCGGCTCTTTCCCCGCTAGTGAGGTGACGTTCCACGTCCCTAGAGCTAGTCTATGCTGCCGGCGATCGGCCCGCCCAGGTCTCCCGCCTGGCCCGCCGCCCGGTCTACATAGCACCCGACCCCGATAATTCTCCCTGCGGGTGGTGGGTCCACAGGGTGACTGCTGCTCCATGTTGTTCTTTCGGGCTGAGCCCGACCGGGCCCCATGGGCGAAAGCCCGGCCACCAGACGCTCGCCGACGAGCTCCACTCCTGGGTCTGGCTCCGGGAGGGTGCCCCGGTTTCCCTTGTCCGGGCAAGGTGGCTACAATCCGTGGGCTGCTTATCATCAGGGTTTGTTGAACCGCTCTTAGTCTGGGCTCTCCCCCGAGACCTGTTTGCCTTGGGAGACCCTACCAGGGGCTGACGCCCCGGACAACATAGCTCCCAGGATCACTGAGCCACTCAAACTCCTCCACCACGTTAAGGTGGCGATTCATAGGAGGATATATTTATATATTATATATATATATAGTACTGAAATACTTTGCGGTATTATAATGAAAAGATTGCACTTTACAGCTAATATGGAAATATATATATTATTTTGCTTGTGTTGCAGAAAACAGTGCTGGCGTGAGCTTCAACAGCATCATTTTAAAGTCCGCGCTTCTCTCTTAAACATGGAGGGCTCTTCCCCTCTCCTTCAGGTGGAGGAGGAATCCCAGCATGCAACAGGCCGAGAGCACTTCAAGGAGTCTTACCTCGTCTTGGTAGATGAAGAAGAGCATGATGGACAGAATCTCCAGGAAGAAGATGAGCAGGAGGAGGATGAAGAACTGCGGAGACAAGAAGGGGAGAGACTTATTTATTAACACGCCATTTATCACTGAGGTGTGTGTGTGTGTGTGTGTGTGTGTGTGTGTGTGTGTGTGTGTGTGTGTGTGAAAAGTAATAACAATGAATGAAATGGCCAAAGAGTGTCAAAGAGAAAGAGTTGGCGAAGAAAGGACAGTCGAGGAGCGTCAATATTTCTAAGTGACAGGTCACGAGAGCAGAGAGGAGTAGGTAGGAGGCGAGGAGACGAGGAGACGAGGAGACGAGGAGAGGTGATGCACAGATACCCTCACGCTTTTGGATTTGCCTCATTTTATTCCTCACCCGTCGCCTCCTACCTGACGGGTGATACATCTTCTTCCCGTGGGCCCGTGTGTTACTGGCTCAGTCATCAACCACTTTGCTAGTGGGGGGGGGGGTGAATTATTTGAGACAATGGTGGAATATTCCACAGGGTCATAATAAAAAATAATCTTGATGAAACGACACTAGTTTATCAACTGATGCGTCCGCGGACCGATAAATCTGGCAGATTGTGCTGCGTGTTGTAAAAAAAACGCTGAAATATCTCTGCAGACGAGGAGAGGCTAAATGCTCCTGCTTGAGCAACCACCATCCCATAATTATGGAACACAGGAAAGGCCTAAGTAAAGAGAATGGTAGTAGGGCTTTGTGGAGATCTTTCTATGGTACTCAAAGGCAATTACACCAATATCGTAATATGAGTGTCAATAAAGTCTTTTATTAGATATCCTAATATGTCATAGTGGGTCTTTTCCTGGTTAGAACTTACCAAACTGCTCTATTATTTGCAGTTCAAGCTTATATCTATACTTATATTTATAAAAAATCAATGGTCCGCCCTTCAATATCGTCGATTTTGCGGTATTCAGTCAAAGGTGTGATGTTTGATTGTCGTTGGTAAGAAACACGAGTGCTCGTGGATTATAGCTAACGTTTAGCACGTTAGCTATTAGCACTTCATTGGATGTACAAAGACGTGCTGATTCTCATTAGAGCTCGGCGATGTGGAGAAAATCTAAATATCACCATATTTTTGACCAAATATCTGGATATTTGTATTGTACGGTTGACCACTGGTGTAAAAAAAGATATTTAACCGATGGGATTTTTGCTAGATAACCATCAGTAATGTGGATATAATGAGTAAGTGTACAAAAATATGACATCACAACCAGGAAGAGACATATTACGATATCCAGTCTCGTATCGTGATATTAAGTTGTTATCGTGTTACGACTCTCGGCCGTGTTTTCCTGATCGCGGCGCCCTCGTAGACGCAGGCGACCGCCTTCCAGTTTTTTTTTTTTTTTTTTCACAAGCAGAATCTCAGAGTGGAGATGTTCAGTTTCTAAGCCGTCGCCGTGGTTACGCGTCCTCCGCGTCCTGCAGCCTGACAGCGAGTGCAGTCGGTTCACGATGCTGGATATCGAGCCCACGAGGTCTTTTCAATGTCTGTTGTTCCGTCGGGCTTCACTGTCTGAATGTGTTGTGTGAAGATCCTGGAAAGTCTTTTTTTGTTTTGTTGTGGGGTGTTTTATTTAAACCTTTTAATAAATATGCTCCTCTGTGGATTTGATTAAAATTCTGCCTTTTTAGGTTGATGATGAAATCTTTTTCAAAATACCAACTCCGTCAAGGGAAGAAGAAGCTCGACAGTATTTCTTAGTTTCTGAATATTTGACTTTTCTTTAAGCAACAAAAAGTTTTTTAGAAGAAAAAAAAGAGCCAGAGCCCAAAAAAAATCATATTTCGTTGCTTCCTCGTCATTCTACCGTTTCTCTCTCTCTCTCTCTCTCTCTCTCTCTCTATTTTTTTCCTCTGGCTTTCGGTGTGTTTGTTCGAGCCCATGAAATCACACCGGAGAGCAAAGGGACATCGTTAATAAAGAGAAACTGATACTCGCCAGCACTCGGAGAACAAACAGACTCCATCCCCTGTGGCTCTCTGAATATTTGCCCATTAATCTGCCCTTAATAAGAAAATTTGACTCCAGCAATACGCAGACTCGATGGGGTCGTTTCGATGGCAGCAAGACTGCATTTTAGTTTTTTATAATATACTACAAAAAAAAAAAATGCTATTGAATATGCTCGAGGAATTTCAGACTGCAGCATTGAAATGAGCTGTTATTATCACATAAATTGCAGAAATTAACCCGTCAATGATGAGAACCCATTTGTGAATAGGGTGATAATAAGTGCATAACAGTGTGCTAATTAAGTCAATCGGGCTCAAAGTGTTGATCTTTTAAAAAAAAAAAATTCAGTATTTGAGGAAATAAATGGTTTAATTTAGATGGTAAACACCCCCCCCCCCTCCCCCCCCCAAAGAAAATGGCATAATTTGCTCCAAATGATGTGAAAAGGCCTAACGAGCCTAATGAGATGCAGCGGCGTCGCGGTGGTTAAAGTAATGTTTGTCTAAACAAACACGTCGCCGGCTCAAATCCAAAAGAATCCGCTGTTTGTTTTGGTGCTCGGCGTCTCGCCGTGATAAATTATTGTAAACAAAGATCTCAGATCTCATTACAAAAAGGACCCAAACGGGCTCAATATGTTTTTCCCCGATTCGTCATTATTCAAACTGAAATACGTTTCCGTGTTTGCAGCGGAGGCTTCCAGCTGCATAAACTACAGGGGGGGGAAAGATTTATAGCAGAGAAGAGTGGAAGGAAACAAAAATGGGTAAACAGGTTTTCTATGGATCAGAAATCTCTATGAGTCTCTAAACTGAGATTCGGCTGTTTTTGAAACTTTGAGCTATCTACTCTCTGTGGAGGAAGAAGTACTGAAGATCCAAAAGAAATACTTCATCACAAGTATCCTTCTTTCAGTAGTCGTATCAGGAACATGCAATTAAAGTTGTAAAAGTATTTGTTTTACAGAAGCATTGGCAGGTTGAGGTGGAGCTAACTTTATAATATACAGTATTTTAGTCCCAATCAAGGCCCGGGGCCCCCTTCAGAGGGTCATAAGTTAAATACGAGGGGTCCTGAGATGATTAAAGGGAGAAGACCAAAGAAAACACAAAGTCCTGCAACTAAAATGGACGTTTTTGGGACCTGAATTTATGATTTAATGGCCAATTTGAAATATATGAAGGAGAAATCGGTCTTTGGTAAAACTGCGAACGACTCATAACCATCGGAAATGTCACGATCAGATGTTGCTTTTATATATCTGGTAACACTGGGAACCACTGCTTTAATATGTATTAATTAACCGTATTTTAGTTATCTTTTTTTAATTGATTTTGTTATGTAAAAGCTTAACTTGAAAAGTAATCACGAGCAGTCAAATAAACAGTGAAGTAAAAAACATTGATTTTAATCCCTGAAACCTCTCTGAGATGATGAAAGCAGGATGGAAACATTGATTTAAATGTAAGATGAGGTTTTGACCGAGAATGACTCGCAAGTATAATAATAAGTAAACATAAAGACTGTTATGTGTGAACTCCAATTTGGGTGATTGCATTGTCTGGAAAAAAGGAAAAAGAACTGGACCCAGCACTGAGCCTTGGGGCACCCCACAGTAAACGCATTAGAAGACAGTAAGTACTTCAGTGCAGTACTTCAGTGCAGTACTCCCCGCCACTGTATTGCATGCCTTTCCTATCTTAAACCATCACACACCACTCTCTGTATCTTGTTAGAAGGCTGCTTTCAACCCTGAAATCTTTCACCCAGATCATGTCGTCTCAGTCGGAGCGATCGCAAAGATTATTTTTTGGCCTCGAGACCTTTTTTTTCTCAACAACCAGATAACACAAAATATAAAGTGAAAATCTCGCTAGCCCTCTCACAGAGCAAAGCCGGGAGGTACAGATAGCACTGACGCGTGTAATGGAGAGTATTATCCATGTCGTGTCTATCACCAGCCAAATCAAACTCAGCAAAGTGGTCCTTTAAGACCTCTAAATTCCTGTCGTGTTTGGACCGGTGTCCTGCAGTCTTCTTCTTCCATTACAGTTTTTGTACTATTGATGAGCCACAGCTGGTCTCTAGCCAACTGAAGCCTTCAGGGGGGGGGGGGGACGAAAACCTGCAGGACACCGACTCTCGAGGACCAGAATAGTCGCAATTAGTCGCTAATGAGTTGTGATATTTACTATCTGAAGAACAGGAGCTTCTATTGGCCGCTCAAGTCCTCTGCAGACGCCGCCCTCGCATGCAACTCTTATTTACGTTGTGGCTCGTTCAGCCAGCGCGGCTGAAATCCCTATTAAGTAGAAGATTGATGTCTCAGCTGGACCCCGGGATGAGAACTATAATCAAAGTCCAGGCAGAGGGATTGATTCCTTTGTGTTCATCCGTGCTGTGGTTTCCACGCAGCGTGAAAGCTTCAGGGGGGGGGGGGGGGGGGGGGGGCTCTTTGTGGTTTGACTGGTGAAGGCGTTCATGTCAGGCACACAGTCCATCAGCACCCTCCCAAAATCAATACCTCCATGGGATCCTTCCAGCCTTGAGTGTATGTGGAGAGGAGCCCTCGGGGCCTTTCTCTTCACATGAGGGATCTAATCGTTGTTGTTTTTTAACAGGCTCTATAGCTGAGACCCCAGTTAGAGGGAGCTTCCATTTCCACCACGGCGACCTCTCCTCTCGGACTAATATGTGGACAGATTAGGTCACAGACCCACCACACCTCCCCCTGTACTGTTTGACTTGCAGTCGAACTCACCGGTGTGAAACATGAATTTAATCACAGATAACCCCGGTTTGAAATTGAACTTTGGGAGAAATTCGGTGTCCTCAAAAGGACAGGATATTGGATTTTGGTTTAATGTCATGACTTCATGTCTTCAATGTCTGCTTTCTTATTCATTTTTTTAACCTCATGTTTTTGTGTCTATACTAATGCAGACTAACAGGTCCAGTTTCGAGGGAGAATGCTGCAGACAGCAGCCGCTAAACAAGCTGTTGCAATGTGCGTTGACTAAAAGTGCTTTTTTTTATTCCATTGACAGGCTCAGATTATTATAAGTGCCTGACAACATTATGGAAAGAACCCCCGACAGAGAAATAAAACCTTTTTCTTTCCCTTTCGCTTGATCCGGTCTGTCTGTTCTGACATCTTGCGTCTCATCCACATTGTTAAAATTGTCTAAATATTCCGCCGCAGCATTGGAAATCTTTTATGAGATTTACACTGAGCTACGCTTTCTGTTCTCCGACACAACGCACTCTTACGAAACTGGCACTCCTCTCTTTTTAACTCTCTCTAGGATTCTTTCCATGGCGTTGTCAGACACCTTTAATAAAAACCTGAGCCTGTCAAATGAGCCCTTAACGTATATTGGCTTCAGAGCTGGTTTAGTGGCGGCCATCTGCAGCCTTCTCCCTCCTTACTGGATCAATAAAGAAATGCGTTGTCTCCATTGGTCATTTAGAAACAAAAACATACACAAGAAATACAGAATGTTCCCCTTTAGCTACCAGCAGGTCAGAAGGAAGACACTTCTGCATTGGCTTCAAATTTCAAATAACCAGCAGGGGGCGACTCCTCTGGTTGTATAGAAGTCTATGCTTCATGTGTTAAAGCTGCATTCTCTCTCCTGACCACCAGGGGCGACTCCTCTGGTTGTATAGAAGTCTATGCTTCATGTGGGTAAAGCTGCATTCTCTCTCCTGACCACCAGGGGGCGACTCCTCTGGTTGTATAGAAGTCTATGCTTCATGTGTTAAAGCTGCATTCTCTCTCCTGACCACCAGGGGGCAACTCCTTCGGTTGTATAGAAGTCTATGCTTCATGTGTTAAAGCTGCATTCTCTCTACTGACCACCAGGGGGCGACTCCTCTGGTTGTATAGAAGGCTATGATTCATGTGTTAAAGCTGCATTCTCTCTACTGACCACCAGGGGGCGACTCCTCTGGTTGTATAGAAGCCTATGCTTTATGTGTTGAAGCTGCATTCTCTCTACTGACCACCAGGGGGCGACTCCTCTGGTTGTATAGAAGTCTATATAAATTACTCTACTTCTCTTGATTTATTCCCTCAGTAAACATTGTAAACATGAGTTTATGGTCTCAATCTCTAGTTTCAAGTCTTCTTTCAAAGCTGAACTGAAGGCTTCAAACCATCGTCCACAAACCATGGACGATGTTGGTGGAGATAAATGGGTGACGATGTTTATCATCACGGTGACGATGATATACAGTCTCTGCTCGTCCTTTTTTGACTTTTTATAACGAACGAACAAAAAGTTCCTTAATGCAGTCGTTCATCTGCTGTGACGATGAATACAGTCGGACAGTTTCATGTCCATCCAAACTTGGCAGAAAGTAATGTTTTAAAAAAAAAAAGGGTCTTCAGGGCCTTTTAAGAGCTTATTTCTTAAGTGATCAGTTTCCCCATGAATATTGCAACACAACATTTCTCCAAAAAGCTGCTGCACGACTAAGTCAAGACTGAAGCTTATATAAGGGCTTGCCTGGCTATGTTTGCAGGAAGTTATACATTCATTTAAAGTGCGTCGAACATGTCTCGTGTCGAAAAACCTTCCACATAACAGAATTTCCAAAGCATTAACGCTGACGTTTGTTGCTACAAATTAAAAAAAAGCAATAATAGTTTTGCCGGCGCGGATCGCAACATGAAGTCCCGCTAATTGCCCTGAATTTGACGAGAAGTTCTTTTCTAATCTCCGTGAAGAACCGGCTGCTCTCTCCCTCGTCAAGGCGGACTCATAATCATCATTACATTGACGCGAGCACAGGAATCGGTCCGGTCGCTGTGGGGGAAGTGTCGTGGATCATGCTAACGACACTGAGACTCGTTCCCACAGAGCTCATAATTGCTCTCCCCAGCTGTGCCGTTATCTCCGATGATGAATTTTTTTTTTTTTACCCACTCAGAATTGTTCTTTGCGGTGAACGCTGTGCAGCGTCTGTGCTTGATTACAAAAGCTCATTTGTTTATCAAAATAATTATCAATCCGGGGTTCACACTTTAGATCGGATTAGAGCAGGAACATGTTTGACGTCGAGCACTTCCTGTTCCCTCGACTGCATATTAGGGAGTGTATCTATATCTATAGACGTCGATTTCTGCATAGAGATAATGAGATATATATTGGTATAGAGGTGGATAGCGAGAGAGATGCGGAGATATGTAGAGACAGAGATTTATAGAGCTAGAGATATATAGAGATAGAGATAATGATATAGATATATATGTGGAGAAAGATATGTAGAGATAGATTTATAGAGCTAGAGATATATAGATAGAGATAATGATATTTAGAGATATGTGGAGAAAGAGATATGTAGAGATAGAGATATATAGAGATAGAGATAATGATATTTAGAGATATGTGGAGAAAGAGATATGTAGATATGTAGATATATAGATATATAGAGATAGAGATAATGACATTTAGAGATATGTGGAGAAAGAGATATGTAGAGATAAAGATTTATAGAGCTAGATATATAAAGATGTATAGATAAAGATATGGAGAAATAGAGATATTTTGATATATAGATATAAATATGTAGAGATAGATATACAGACTTAAAATATAAATATATAGAGATATGTAGATGTGTTGATATGTAGTGATAGTTATATGTAGATATATAGAACTAGAGTTATATAGAGATTGATATATATATATATATATATATATATATATATATATATATACATATGTAGAGAAAGACATAAGGCTTAAAATATAAATATATAGAGATATGTAGATATATTGATATGTAGAGATAAGTATATGTAGATATATAGAGCTAGAGTTATATAGAGATGGAGATATGTAGAGATAGATATAGAAACTTAAAATCTAAAGATATGTATATAATGTATATTGGTATGTAGATATATAGAGCTAGAGTCATATAGAGATGAAGATATATAGAGATATGTCAAGATTTATATAAAAAGTAGCGATATGTAGAGATGAACATCTATAGAGCTCAAGTTATATAGCGATAGAGATATATAGAGATAAAGAGATATAGCGATGGGAATATACAGAGATATATAGACCTAAAATATAGAGATAGACTTTGGAGAGATATAGATAGAGGTGTTTTATATATATATATATATATATATATATATATATATATATATATATATATATATATATATATATGGTAAAGTCATATCAGACACCCCTGCTGTAAACTTCAGTGCAGTCTGGACTTCAACTGTAAACTCCAAACAGACAGGCCGGGGCTGGTCGACTAAGATTAGTGAAGCAATAAAAATATATATCAAGACATTAAAGTGGATAAAATAAGAGCAGCCGTGTCCGTGGCCAGAGCCCTCGACAACAACGCTAGACTCCCATGAGGCCCATCAACGGCTGTGAGTTTTATCTCAGACGCCCAGGGAAGCCAGAGTTACCTGGAATATACTTTTTAATAGAAAAGATTAAAGATTTTATTTTATTGCTACATTATAGTGATTTGTATTATCTCGTCGTCATTGCTGTGTTTTACCCTTTTTAAAAAAAAAAATAAGTTCAATTACATTTTTTAAAATTAAATTAGGGAAACAGCTTCTCCAAATACACACAGGAAATGTCGGACATTTTTGCATAATTAATGATGTATAAAAACCGTCAGATACGGCCACTGACACAGAATTCATCGCGTAGCTTGTCAACAGCGTCATTCAATCAACATAACTGGGAAAGGCATGAAGATAAGATCAGATCAGATAAGGAACATGCGATTTTAAAAAGCAGTGTATAGATATTATGGGCGTCTGCTGTGGGACATAGTGAGGTATTGCCGACGCCCCTTTATTGCCTTTGTTGGCCATAAAGTTGTTTATTGTGCGTTAACACCAAAGGCAACATCAACTTTGGATCCATCAATTGTTTGCAGTGGAGGAAGCTCTTCTCCGTAGGCTGCACAGCCTCCACACCTTTATTTACATACACAACACTGTTTTAATAATCCGGAGGGGAATATGTTAGACCATTAGTGTCTATGGATTAAAACAGCTGCAGCTAAATAATGTTAGTTCTGTTGGTTTGTCAATTAAGCACCAGGGGAAACTCCTCCTGTGTCCGTTCTTTTTTAAGCTTGTTCATAAGCTTCTCTCATATTTGTGGATGTTTGGAAGGACAGATTATCTGGATGGATAAGCGACTTGGCGTCACATCAAATCATTTCTACACAGCTTGGCAGCTCGGCTCTGATTCTGTTGACAGTCTGAATGTCTCGCTCATTTATAAATGTATAACATCAGTGTTTTGAGCAGTACTGGAGGAAGTATTAGGATATTCTACCGAAGTAAACTACTAATATCCTACTGTGAAAATATATATATTTTTTTAATTGTCCCTTCAATTAGAAAAAAATTACTTAAAGTACTCGAGTTACTAATATTAAAAATGGATTCAAATAATTAAATGAAAAATAAGTAAATCCTCACATTCAAGCGGCTAGTACAATAACAAATATGTTCTCATTTTTGCACGAAGAAATTAATAAATTAATAAAATAACGATTATCGAGATAGTTGCCAATTAATTTTCGGTCTACTTATCGACTACTAATTGTTCAGGCTGCACTGCAGTAAAAAAAAAAGAAAAGTACAACACTTCCTTCCACAGAAAGTGGCATGAAAAGAAAAAACAAACATCAAATGCATAATAATAACATCTCCACAGCAGCTGCTCTCAGAGGCTGTATTTAAAACACCTAAATGTAACAGGAGAACCGCACAGCGTCCGCCACGCCGCCTCGTGGTCCGACTTACCGTCAGCAGCAGGGGGCGGCTCTCTTTGACGGCGCCCACGCAGCCCAAGCAGCCGATCACCATGATTATGGTCCCCACGGCGATGAGCAAGTTGGCCGCCGACAGGGAGGGAAGGGATGATGACAGGGTGGCAAAGTTTCCCTGGGTCACCGAGAGCCAGACGCCCACTCCCAGTATGCCACATCCTCCCAACTGCAGAGGAAACACAGAGAGGCGTCGAGGTTGTCAGCGAGGCAGCAAACACAATTAAACTCATCCGAGACTAGAATTGTTGTGGCTTCCCACCCCCCACACACACTCCACTCCCCCCCCCCCAAAAAAGAACATTGTCATCAACAGCAACAATAATTGGTTCGTCAGAGGTACCAAAATAATCTGAGCCTCCAAAACAACCCAATTTGAAGTCTCTACATTTGTGAAAATGTGCTAATTTGCTTGAATTTAAGGCGAGAACCAGCTGCCAAGTAGCTTAGCTTAGCTTTGCATAAAGAGTGGAAACATGGGGAAGTCTGGCTCTGTGCAACAACAACTGTCCACTAGCACTTCTAAAGCTCACTAATTAACATGTCATACCACCGTTTGCTTCAGCCAAACAAACGGAAAAGTGCAAAAATGACAAATTGTGTCCTGACATCAAACAATAAACCCCCCCAACATCTCTGCTGGTTGCCTGGCGACTAATCCCTAAAACTGTCACTGGAATTAGCTTTCTGACAATAACGAGAAATAAAATGTCTCTTTTTTTTTTTTTTGGGTGGGCGTATTGTGTTACTTTAAGACAGTCAGTGCTACCAGTTTCCCTCTGTTTCCAGTCGTTATGCTAAGCTATGCTAACTTGCTCCTCGGTGTAACTCGTGAAATCAGAATAGGAGTGTAGATCAGTTTTTTCAGTGGTCATTCGACTTTGTTGTTATTGTTATGTTGACAAAACAAGTCAGTTGGGCCGGAGAAAGATGGCTGGCTGGTTAGCTCGCTGCCCCAATAGTTAGCCAGCTAGCTTGTTAATTCCACCGTGCTTTCGTGCTACACTAGTGACAAGAAAATGAGCAAAACAAAGAGTCGCGATGTGATTTCACTACGCTGTGACAAGAATGCGGATAAAGTATCAAGTAACTCCACTGCTTGTTTTAGTCGTAAACACAAAACCTCAAAAGCGTCTCTCTGCAAAGTCAGTTTAGTTTAAACGTCAGCCGGTCACAACGGCACAGTACGCATAACAATGGCCGCCGCTCTGACCATCCTGCTACAAAATGAATGAATGTCCGTTCTTCTGCCGTTATATTTCCTACCATGTAGCTCATATAAAGCAGTAGAACAGATATTGAACAGTTTGCAGTCGTCATTTAACTACAGTACAAAAGTATTTGACCAAAATACCACTTTTACACCTGTGGTTTGGTTCAAATGGTCCTGACCAAAGAAAACACATTATAAGAAATGAACGTACACACTTGTGTTTTATATTCACACAGACTTTAAGAACCGAAGGGTGGGGGAATAAAATGGCGGTGACTTAAAGCATGTAATGTAGCGCACAAATGTGACGGCTCTGCTTCATGAGCATTATTAGTCCTGATGAATAATGCTAAGTGGTTGGAAAGCAGGGCATCTCTTACTGTAATATTAAAGGAGGGATAGCGGCTGTGTGGTCGCTTCTTTCCCACTCGCTTTTTTAATGAGCAATTTCTCTTTTATCTTTTTCGATGTTCGAGGGGGGACTCTCTGCTCTTGTGTGCTAACACGTTGGCATTTCCCCCCAAATGATCTTGTGTAATTACATAGGGGTATATAGGTTGTTATAACTGATCTCTTTTGAACATTGCCGTCTTTAGAGTGCCCTCGATAAGCGTATTAATTTAAATCGTGCTCGAGATTTTAAATTTAAAACCACATATCTACTCTCGCAACAGTTCAGTGAGTGAGTCTGCTTTGCTTTCACGCCAGAGAAACCAAACCAAACAAGTGAGGTGTGAAAGTCAAGAAACACCGAAATGCAGTGATGTTTGGTGCCAGTAAAAGTGATAAGCAGACAACTTTATAAACTTGAAATAGTATATTTGAATCTATAACCCAGTTGCCAGCCTACCTACCTGCTGCGTTTTGGGCATTCATTTGGTTCAGGTTCGGGTAAATAGTAAAATACAACTTATTATTTACCTTTAGGTCCAGGCAATAAAAGCACTTTGGTTGAGGTGCGAGGGAAAGATGTTGGTTGTGTAGAGATCGAGACCATAAACTCATGTTTACAATGTTTACTGAGGGAATACATCAAGAGAGAAGTTTTTATAGACTTCTATACAACCAGAGGAGTCACCCCCTGGTGGTCAGTAGAGAGAATGCAGCTTTAACACATGAAGCATATACTTCTATACAACCAGAGGAGTCACCCCCTGGTGGTCAGTAGAGAGAATGCAGCTTTAACACATGAAGCATATACTTCTATACAACCAGATAAGTCGCCTCCTGGTGGTCAGTAGAGAGAATGCAGCTTTAACACATGAAGCATAGACTTCTATACAACCAGAGGAGTCGCCCCCTGGTGGTCAGTAGAGAGAATGCAGCTTTAACACATGAAGCATATACTTCTATACAACCAGAGAAGTCGCCTCCTGGTGGTCAGTAGAGAGAATGCAGCTTTAACACATGAAGCATAGACTTCTATACAACCAGATAAGTCGCCTCCTGGTGGTCAGTAGAGAGAATGCAGCTTTAACACATGAAGCATAGACTTCTATACAACCAGAGGAGTCGCCCCCTGGTGGTCAGTAGAGAGAATGCAGCTTTAACACATGAAGCATATACTTCTATACAACCAGAGAAGTCGCCTCCTGGTGGTCAGTAGAGAGAATGCAGCTTTAACACATGAAGCATAGACTTCTATACAACCAGAGGAGTCGCCTCCTTGTGGCCATTAGAAATAATGCAGGTTTAAGACGCTTTCCAGAATTGGAGGTTTTTTCCCAAAATACCACTTTTACACCTGTGGTTTAGTTTGCATGGTACATATGGACAACTGACATACATTGAGATCAAACATAATGAGCATTACTTAAAAACATTTTCCTCATTATGTTAATAATTAATCTGGTCTGCTTGACATTTCCTTTAAAACATATTCGCTGTTTTTTTAACATAATTTCTGTCAGGCTGTTGGACCACCTCCACCCTCTCTCATTTTTAATAACTGTATTGATGCACGCGGTTTGTAATTCTTTGAACATTTAAAAGAAGAAAAAAAAAGGTGTGAATTTCCCTAATAATCCCAGACTAATTATCACCTCCACTAAAGAGGTTCAGCTGTTTAATATTTCAGAGCGATGTTTGAAGAATCCAGCTGCGCTCTTCGGAGTCCAAAGATCCCGTTTCTACTCACAGCAGGTTTGAAATAGAATTTAATGACAAAGATATGAAAGGATCATCAGACGCATCTGTGGGAAACACCCGTCGTCGTACAAACACTACGCACTACGGACACTTGCCAGATCTCCCAGAGGCAATACGATTTACATGGCTAAAATACACACTTATTGTTTCTCCCCTCCGACTTTTCTTTCTATTTCCAGCCTCAACACAAGATCTCATTTAATGAGCTCGGGAAGTAGGGCAAGGCGAAAATAATAAATAAAAAAGAAAGCTCTTGTGTTGCGGGGGGGGGGGTGGGGGGCCTCCATTCACCGAGGCAGGTTTCTGTTCACTCTCTAACACGGCCGGGAGGTTTTCAGAGCCTTTGGGTCACGAGGAACCCTCATTACGCTCCAGAGCGCGCGCCGCGATGAAGATTGGCCGCAGCGAGGAGGGCGAGGGAACAAGGAAAGGGATCAAGGAAAGGGAACGCCGGGAGTTCATGCTGGTGAACATTTTGAGGTCAGATTCTTCAGCTCATTGGAGGGGAGGATACGACAACATGACGAACATCTACAGCTGGTTTTAATGGGGGTGCAACAGATCCTAATTGTTCAGAATCAGTCGTGTAGCTCAAAAGAAAAAAGAGAGCAAATATATTTTTTAGATATCCTGATCACGCTTTTTTTGTCGCCAATACTGATTGCCGACCCATACTGGCCAATAAAGATAGTTTTAGTTTTGTTAGCTGGTCTACAAGGCTCCACAAGGCCTTTTCACCAGTCAGTTTAAACCATGAACATTTCTACATGTTGTCCTTTTTCTTTGTTATAGTCATCAATAAGGATCATTTGCAAAAGAAACGCACAATTCAATTGATTAGAGAACAAAAGATTGTTTTTTAATTGACACATTGTCATTAGTGATTGTTATGATGTATTTTAAGCTGCTTAGAATGAAGTTAAACAAACCATAATGAATCTCTATTTTATGTCAAACAACTGGATCTCTTCAGGTTTCACGCCAAAAACAACATTTTGCAAGATAACCTTTGATCACATCACGTAATAACAATATTATAATTTACCTTCACCCAATACTCATTTTCACTGAACAGAGCCTGAACGCATCACAAAGGAACTTAATGGAACCTCCGGACGTTGGCCGTTAGCACATTAGCACGTTAGCGGTGCTGCTTACCTTACTAGCTTTCCACATAGATTTGTTGTTCACAATGTAAACGCATCAGGGATCAGAAAGCATTAACGCTGGTGTCCCGATTGCATATTTTCTGCTGAACATTGGCGATAACAAGCAGCAGAGCGACTTTATTTTAAACCGTGTGACTAATCCACATGCTTAGCTTAGCTTAGCATAAAGACTGGAAACAGAGGTGAACAGCTAGCCTGATTCTACAGCTAGCTTCAAGCCACATTTAATCATCACAGTTCCCTGAACCGTGGTCTCGTTTGTATTTGGACTTCCTTCCATGTAGCAGCTTTGTACTTTCACTATGATCACAACTTGGTCTTGATTAGCACCACCCGCACAACCCCAAAACAACAACAAAAACAGCCGTTTGAATCTTTACAGTCACACAGATCCGCGGCGTTTAAATTGATAGCGCCATCTGGACTGCCTCCTCTTCTCACAGCAGGTCGGTGAGTTGGAAGCGGAGCGGTTGTATTCTGGCTGCTGATTAAAAACGAGGCCCAGTCGGAGGACATAGCCCTTCTTCAATAAATACCTATCGACTAAACTGCCTTCACTGTGTCGGAAACATCCTGAAAGTCGGGGCGCAGCAATGCCCACATCGGTACGATTTAGACGTGGCGATGAAACAGAAGTCTCTCTGAATTAATTCCCCTATAAAATATACGCGTGCGGTGGATGTACTCCACCCCCGCGGCTCTCGGCGTGTAACACAGGTGGACGTTTTAATGACTACATTCGCAGTGCGGCGGCACCGCCAATGCTCTGATCTCGCTGCAGTCGTGAGCCCACGAGATACAGCGTGGGTCAGGAATACATATTAATACAGTGTAATCACGTTGGTATGATTAAGATCCTCATCTGAATAAAATACGAAGCTCTCGGGGAGCCGTGGATTAGTTTGTGGGTACCGCAAGAGAGAAAATGTTCGTTTGAATTCCCAAAACTTCATGCATCATTCCTTCTGTGACGCTTTGATGTGTGAATCATGTATTCAGTTTGCCCCAAAAGAGCGAAAAAACCTGGTCCCCTCTCGCGGTTGGAGCCCGGATGATGAGGGGGGTTCTCTTTCAACGTAGAAGGTTTCCCAACGGGCGATGAGGCTTAAAGCTAGCTGTTCGTTAAATGTTAGCATTGCTCAGGACCTCAGGTCGGGCAGATCGTTATGAAGGAACAATATGAAGGAACATTATGAAGGAACATTATAAAGGAACATTATGAAGGAACATTATGAAGGAACATTATGAAGGTACATTATAAAGGTACATTATAAAGGTACATTATGAAGGAACATTATGAAGGAACATTATGAAGGAACATTATAAAGGTACATTATGAAGGAACATTATGAAGGTACATTATAAAGGTAATTATGAAGGAACATTATAAAGGAACATTATGAAGGAACATTATAAAGGAACATTATAAAGGTACATTATGAAGGAACATTATAAAGGAACATTATGAAAGAACATTATGAAGGAACATAAAGGTACATTATGAAGGAACATTATGAAGGTACATTATGAAGGTACATTATGAAGGAACATTATGAAAGAACATTATCAAGGAACATAAAGGTACATTATGAAGGAACATTATAAAGGAACATTATGAAGGAACATTATAAAGGAACATTATGAAGGAACATTATAAAGGTAATTATGAAGGAACATTATGAAGGAACATTATGAAGGAACATTATAAAGGTAATTATGAAGGAACATTATGAAGGAACATTATGAAGGAACATTATGAAGGAACATTATAAAGGAACATTATGAAGGAACATTATAAAGGTAATTATGAAGGAACATTATGAAGGAACATTATGAAGGAACATTATGAAGGAACATTATAAAGGAACATTATGAAGGAACATTATAAAGGTAATTATGAAGGAACATTATGAAGGAACATTATGAAGGAACATTATGAAGGAACATTATAAAGGAACATTATGAAGGAACATTATAAAGGAACATTATAAAGGTACATTATGAAGGAACATTATAAAGGAACATTATGAAAGAACATTATGAAGGAACATAAAGGTACATTATGAAGGAACATTATGAAGGTACATTATGAAGGTACATTATGAAGGTACATTATGAAGGTACATTATGAAGGAACATTATAAAGGAACATTATGAAGGAACATTATGAAGGTACATTATGAAGGAACATTATGAAGGTACATTATGAAGGTACATTATAAAGGAACATTATGAAGGAACATTATGAAGGAACATTCTGAAGGAACATTATGAAGGAACATTATGAAGGAACATTATAAAGGTACATTATGAAGGAACATTATGAAGGAACATTATGAAGGTACATTATGAAGGAACATTATAAAGGAACATTATGAAGGAACATTATAAAGGAACATTATGAAGGTACATTATGAAGGAACATTATGAAAGAACATTATGAAGGAACATAAAGGTACATTATGAAGGTACATTATGAAGGTACATTATGAAGGAACATTATAAAGGAACATTATGAAGGAACATTATGAAGGAACATTATAAAGGTAATTATGAAGGAACATTATGAAGGAACATTATGAAGGAACATTATGAAGGAACATTATAAAGGAACATTATGAAGGAACATTATAAAGGTAATTATGAAGGAACATTATGAAGGAACATTATGAAGGAACATTATGAAGGAACATTATAAAGGAACATTATGAAGGAACATTATAAAGGAACATTATAAAGGTACATTATGAAGGAACATTATAAAGGAACATTATGAAAGAACATTATGAAGGAACATAAAGGTACATTATGAAGGAACATTATAAAGGAACATTATGAAGGAACATTATGAAGGTACATTATGAAGGAACATTATGAAGGAACATTATGAAGGAACATTATAAAGGAACATTATGAAGGAACATTATGAAGGAACATTATAAAGGAACATTATGAAGGTACATTATGAAGGTACATTATGAAAGAACATTATGAAGGAACATTATAAAGGAACATTATGAAGGAACATTATAAAGGTAATTATGAAGGAACATTATGAAGGAACATTATGAAGGAACATTATGAAGGAACATTATAAAGGAACATTATGAAGGAACATTATAAAGGAACATTATAAAGGTACATTATGAAGGAACATTATAAAGGAACATTTTGAAAGAACATTATGAAGGAACATAAAGGTACATTATGAAGGAACATTATAAAGGAACATTATGAAGGAACATTATGAAGGTACATTATGAAGGAACATTATGAAGGAACATTATGAAGGAACATTATAAAGGAACATTATGAAGGAACATTATGAAGGAACATTATAAAGGAACATTATGAAGGAACATTATGAAGGAACATTATAAAGGAACATTATGAAGGAACATTATGAAGGAACATTATAAAGGAACATTATGAAGGTACATTATGAAGGTACATTATGAAAGAACATTATGAAGGAACATTATAAAGGAACATTATGAAGGAACATTATGAAGTTGTAAGTCCGCTCGAGCTCTTTAGAAAAGGCTAACTGTTAGCGCCATAATAGCATTGATTGAGTGACATGCAGACAAATCAGTGATGAATTAAAAATCAAACGTGCATTCCGGATGTTTCTACATTCGGTATTAATTAATGAGTGAGACACAAGAACACACGATTTAAGTGGTTCTTTTGTGTAATTTATTGGTGGAGAAACTCAGTTTTACAGATCTGTCGATGAAATTAAATAATCGATCAGTCGACAAAATCGCATGAGTGTCGACTACGAAAAATTCGACGGGGGGGCCTCGAGGAGCTCGAACACGCTCACGAGCAGCTTGAGAACCAAAACTGAATCCACGCGGAGCTGGTGCAATCCCTTCACTTTACAATATTTAACTAAATGGATGATCGCACTGATTTGCCCGATGAGGCACAAAATTAAACTTCAACATCTTGAACTGTGAGCTTCATTTGAATAAAAACCCGAAAAGGGAATATCTTCTGTTCAGACTGCGTGGCCCGAGGCCCGAGGCGTGTCCTTCCTGAGGGGTCGACAGGTTTCCTTTTGGTAAATGTTTACGTCTGACATTTGTATATTTCCTGATTGATTATAGTTTTTGTTTTGTTGTGTCCAAAGCAACGCTGGCTTTGTCCCGAATGGCACATTACCTGGCGTTGAGTTTACCGAAAAACAAATAACATTTAATCCAAATCACATGAACTAATCTATAGAGTCATCTCGGCTCAATCACACACACACACACAAATAATTCCCACTTCTCTTCTGGTATCTACAATGCGGATCATCGTGAATGTGGTTTCTGAGGTTTTGAGATTTCTTCCATTGAGACTTGTGCTGTCGAACTACTTCGAGGGAGGTGAATGGAATATCATTTGTGGTTCCCGCAGCAATGAAAAACCGAAGCGCCATTAAAAAGCGTGTTGTTTTCTCCACTCTGTACCTTTAGAGTGATAAAGGACCAACGCATTGTTGTCATTCATGAACCATTTGGCGAAAGCGGGCCTGGACTATTCAGAGTTATCAGGATGCTGTCGAGTCCTCAGACAATCAGGAGAGATTGCATTGAAAGAGATCCTTAAAGAGTGAAATGAAATGAGTCGATAGGAAAGTTGAAGAAAAGTCAGCGTTTGGCAATCAGATCCCATCGTTCCGTCATATTTAAGGGGTTGTAAGGGGGAGCAGGACTTCTGATGACTGGTTGTGATGAAGATTGGAGGCGGAAGGGTGTGGAGGACGGTTGCACCGCCCCGACAATCGTGGACAATTTCACAGAGATTTGTGGCAAAAGAACCCCGGCGAACGCCTCCGGTCGGCTGATGACGGAGTTGGAATCGGGAACCAACGGCGAGGGGAGTCAAAGCAGAGGGAGCGAGCGTGGAGACAGTCTCACTGGTTGAACCGACGCTTGAAAACTAATGTTCTACGACGATTGCCGCAGCAGCAACGATCTCGTGGGCCTCCGTGTGTTCGGTAATGAAGACACCGGTGATGTGGATGGTGTAAAAGCAGACGCCCTGTTTATCGATTTTCTCTCTTTCTCTCAGCCGTTTGCACAATCCAAACTACACTTGTCTGCCGCGAAGCTTTGAAACTCGACTGAAATATGAAGCAAGCGGAATGAATAGCAGATTTATCTTGCTAACCGGTTGAAGGGTTGTGAGTAAATTGTGCCTCCTTTTAAGATACTCTTTTCATCCACCATCACTCCTGAAGGGCTGTGCACTCCCTCCTCGGGTTTTTGAAGTCGTGTTTTATTTACAAATGAAGGCCGTAGTCAGCAGAATAAAACTATCCTCGGGGCTTCTGTTGGAGGCAGAGGGCGGACGTGATCTAGAATTACCGCCTTTAGGTCGCGATGCCAACCGCCGCCATCCATTTACATCCACGTCTGTCCAAAATGTTCACAAGTTGCATTTTAATTATTGAGTCATGGCCAAAAGTGTGTTCTGTGAGGGGTCTTATCAATTCAATCTCCAGTGCCGAAAAAACATCATGAAAGCAGATGATTAAACTGGCCATTGGCGCCCATTCATATAGTACCATGATCAATACAGCAGAAATTGATGTATGGATATATTTTATTGACTATTTTGACTTTTTAAACAGATGTTGACTATAGTAAATCTGCAAAAAGAAAAAAAAATAATATTTTTTTGTACTAATGTTTTCCTTTTTTGAAGTTTGTGTCCGGAGCCTTGATTTAAAAAGCACACAAAAAAAACGAATACAGATTCACATGCAACATCCAGGTCACCGTATGAGGGAGGGTGTCTAAAACTAGACTGGTATTATTCGTACAGGTTGCTGCAGGAAGGATGATGCTGAAAGTTAAACACGTTCCCGGTGGGTGTCGGGAACCTCAGAATTGCGTCTCAGCTCTATGCAGACGATGTGGTTCTGTTGGACCCATCAGACCACGACCGTCGGCACACACTCGGGCGGTTTGGTGCGGCATCAGCTGTGATCAGCTGGCATTGTTGTCCATCTACGTTCATCTATGATCATGAGCGTTGGGTTGGATCAAAAAGAAGGAGGTTGCAGATACAAGCGGGCCAAATGACCTTCCTTCTTAGGGTGTCTGGGCTCAGCCGTTAGACGTGAGAAGCTCAGACATCCGTAGTAGAGACGCTGGTCCTTTTAGTGTTGAAAAGGGGCCAGCTGAGGGCGTCTGATCGGGACGCCTTGTTGGAGGTGTTCTGGGTGCTCAGGGTTCCTCTGGTAGAGCTGGAAAACGTTGCTGTTGAGAGGGGACGTCTGAAATCCGCCACAGATGAGCTGAAGAAACCCGACGGATGGCCGGACGATGCTATAAATACTCGCGCAGGTTCTTGAATGAAGCTCGTGCACGTGGGTGTGCTCGTCTGGTGGGAGGGGCGTAGGACAAAGGGGAGAGCTGCAGGATGTTGTCTTTTCTTTTCCAGAAAACTTGAATTACAAAATGTAATGAAAGGATTTTATGGAATTGTTGCCATATGCCATAAAAAACAAACTGCCTACTCCAGCTTTAAATACAGCACCAAAAACAAGAAAAGGTATACAGTATATATATATATATATATATATATATATATATATATATATATAATCTTATCTTCACATTAATATATAACCGCTTTAGCACTTAACAGTTTTGTATTGTACAAAACTTGCATTAATGTTTTATTACATGTGATGACAAACATTGAGACTTACGAGTGTTCACAACGTTGAATCCAGAAACAGAAAAATGTAAACTTAATAAGCCCAAATCGTGCCTTTTGCAAAATGTGTGTTTTTGTTAGTGAACCATCGTGTAAACACGAAAAACCTTTCGGGCTGTTTGCTGCTTTTTTTCGGATCGGGAGTTTTTGAAGATGCTCGACATCCTCCCAAATGGTTGCCATGGAGAGCGGAAAACACCAAAACGTCCCTCCGGCACCTCGTTATCCGGTTATATTCAGACACCGAAGTGCAGAGAGAGAGACGCTCTCAACACAAACCCGTGCAGCTAGAAGCACGTTGGATAAATGTCACCATAAAAAATGTGCCGCTAATTAAATCAAGACAAACTGCACGTCTTTAAAGCCAATGTGGTTGAACACATGTTTTACGAAAAGGAAATTGGGTAATTGAAAACATTGCGTATTTTAGTCAGAGCATGACTTGCTTCCTAAATCTATTGGAGGTTATTAACACCAATCAAGTTTCACACCAGCAACCCATTTGCAAAGACAAATTAAGTAATTTCAACTAATCCCCCCCCCCCCCTCCATTTTCCATTTGAAGTAATTTACGGGCTAATGCTACGCTCAATTTTCCCCACATCTGTTCATTTTGACAAAGTATTTTTTTTTCTTTTTACAAGTAGCGTGAAGAGAGGAGAAAATCAGGATTGCATCCTTCTTGTTTGCAGCAGAGAATAATGCATCATATGAGGAAAAAATAAATGAAAAAGGTCTCAGAAAATCAAAGAGTCAATAATGGAGCGTGAAATGCTTTTCCCTCTTTGATCTGGAGCTAAACGATTATGTCGCCCGCCATTGATGTGAAAGGCAGAAAAAGAAATATGCTGATTTAAAATCTACTGACATGAAGTCACAAAGACCGTAATAACCAGTTGAAACTAAATCCTGCATTTTAATATTTTTTTTTAAAACTCTTTGGAGTTGAGATTTTACATAAACCTGTTACAATTCATCCATAATCTGGTCACTCTAGAAACATCACGCAATTTAAAAAAAGGCCTTGTAGCTTGTGTCGTACTTTTTTATTTATTTATATGGTATTAAAAAAAAGCGTATTCACTAATCATATCAAGAGATTTGTCTCTTTTTAAAAGTGATTTAAGCGACGGACAAATCTCATCCCGCAAATCTCTTATTTGATCCTCTTTGACATGAAATTGCTTTGCCAGAATTTTTTGCAAGTCATGGCAGGAATGATTAGAGCTCACGGAAAATATAGCGTAGGAGGTTGATCTCTTCCTCCTCACCTGCCCACCAACCTCTGCCGGTCGTCCCACCGATTCCCAACCACCTGCACATCTGTTCTTGGTTTAATTATCAGCGGCGGACTTCGGGATTATCATTTTCTCAACGTGAAGTAATTCCTGGTGTTGGGGGTCGGGGTCATGGATATGGGCTATATCTGTTAATATCTCTTACAGTTGTTGCATGATTTAGACATGCAGGGAGGGATTGAGGCTGTCGTAGCCAAGTCCCAAGTCCCAAGTCCCAAGTCCAAGGGACATGTAGTGGCCGAACTGTGGAATTACATGCCAATGGGCCCAGAAAGACTTTTCCCCATAGACTTATATTGTGAAAGTGACGTCTGTTTTTTTGTGTAAATCAACTTCCCAGTACAAACCCTTAAATTGCCCTTATTTAAATGATAATATAGTAAAAGCTGTAAAATGTACTAATAGACAAATCCCAGGTTAGTGAGCCCGAGAAGGCGGTTTTGATCGAGGGCCGGGGGTTTAAAGGAAACGCTAGTGCGCTCGCTCTTTGGGTCCATGGATGCAGAACCAGTGCAGAACATCCGGGTAACTTTATACTCTGAATGCAAACATGTTTTGCCCTAAATTATCTGAGCAGTGACCCACATTCAATGCATTAAACAGAACTCCAACGCTGTATGCAGTTCTCTTTATACATCGCATTTGATATTCAGATTATATATATATATATATTGCCTCCTTACGGCTCTCAAACAGCAGCTAACGGCGCTAACAGCGCAAACAATAGCAACAGAGCTAACGGTGTTTACCTGAGCTGTAACCGCCGAATGACGACAGTACAGCCTTCTAACATCTACCAAAAGGCATGTACTATGTACTATGTGTGTACTATGTACATGTACTATGTACTATGTGTGTACTATGTACATGTACTATGTACTATGTGTGTACTATGTACATGTACCACGTCTAAATACCGTGAAAGAAGCTCGGATTGCAACACGTACCGATGCTCAGTTGTTAAATGCTCTGAATGTCTCCCAGAGAACCTTTTTTTTTTTTTTGTTGTAAGTTTTGAAAAGAAGCTTCACTCCCCCCCCCCACCCCACCCCCCCACCCCCCGTTTCGCTGACCTCCCCCCGTAGTGTCACGTCTCACCTCGCCGCAGTGATCTACGAGGGGCCCGTCCCCTCGTAACGACCCCTCCGGATGTGTTTACGGGTGCATCAGGACACTATTTAACTACAGCCGTGCGGCGGTGCTCTGATTTACAGCTCGCCCGGTCTTCTCGTAACCTTGTCGCGGCGTCTCTGAAACTTTGCTCCGCATTTTGTGCGCGAAGGATTTTCTGTCGAACTGTGATACCCTGTGAAGGAGTTGGTTGGCAGGTCACGTCGGTGTTTAATCCGGCGTGAGATAAAGGCACACATTTGAGACGGGTGGTATCAGGCGCTGTCACTGTGGGCTTTTTTAACATGATGTGGGTGTGTGCTGAATAATTTTTCCGCCCCCCCCCCCCCACCCGAAAACGCTTTATCCGACAAACAAATCTGATCTCTCATCTTTTATTTTATTTGCAGTTTTGAGTCGGTGTGTGATGAAATGTAATAAAAAGCCAGGAGGATGCGGGAGTTACGCAATCAAAACGGCCTTCTGCTTGCACACCGACGCAATAATCTCTCCCCCGTTAAGTGGGTTTAAAACAATAAAGCGCGACGTTAGATTTGCGATGGAGGAGTTCAGTAAAGTCACCGCGAATTCATTATCGAGTGACGAATTAAAAAGCCTGTGGAAAAAGATCCGAAACAGTAAAAAAAAAAAGAATTCATAATCCGTTAAGAGTTGCAGCGAAAAAGTCTCTGTAGAACGATTCGTTCTGCAGAGGGACACATAGCATTCCCCGTGTGTGTGTGTGTGTGTGTGTGTGTGTGTGTGTGTGTGTGTGTGTGTGTGTGTGTGTGTGTGTGTGTGTGTGTAATGGAAGCAGAGATAACGAATGGAGCTGACGGGGCCAAACGTCCTACAAAGTGCAGAACAAGAACAAAAGCCCGTTCATTTACTATTAGCACAACAAAAAGGCTGTATTAATTTTTTTATTTTATTTTTTTTTAATGTGTTTTAATAATTTAGTATCTGGTGTGAATATTTGCCCACAGCTCCTTCCACAACTGTCAAACTGTGATCTTTTTGAAAGCCTTGATCTTTCAGAGGAGTAAACAAAGCTGGCTGCCTCACTTCTCGGGTCTTCCTCAGCTCGTTTTCTACTAAATCTCACGTGATCGTGAAGTTCTTTGACGGTTTGTTCGAACACCTAAAAGACCAGAAAGACGAATATTTCGATCGGCGTCTCGCTACACGCGATTAGATTCTACAGATTGTGCAGCTTTTGGTAATTTCGCATGAAATATTCCTTGTTTTCTTTCGTTTTTATTTTTTAAAGTTGGGTTCCAGGTGTCGTGACGTCCTTCCACCAATCGGGCGTTCGGCAGCGTTTGAAAGCAAGCTTGTAATTGCGGTGACGCACACCCACGCGAGCCCGGATAGCGGGTGAGATTAGAGCTTCAGAAACCTGAATGCATTTCGTCACGTTGGAGGCGGCGCATGAAACGTGATTTTCCTGGTTATAACACATCCGGAGCTGCTGAAAAGGGTTCAGTGTCGCACTCAAGGACACTGGGGGGGGTCGGCTGTATGTAGCTCAGTGGGGGTGGGGGGGGGATGAGCGGTCGTCCCTGAGACCACAAGGTAGCCGGTTCGATTCCCCGCTCTCCCCATTAGTTGCATGTCGAAGTGCCCTTGAGCAAGACACTGAACCCCCCAGTTGCTCTCCGGACGCTTCACTGGAGCCCACTGCTCCTTAATAACTAAGGGTGGGATCAATAAAAGTGTACATTATTATTGAGGCGCTCTATTGATCGAGCCTCACCTGCACGACCTCTGTTTGACCTCTGACCTCTTACTAAGTAATAAAAAAGGACTTTTTCTTTTAAAAAAACAAAATGTTATGCAACTATAACGTCTACTTATTCTTTGATCAGATAGTTATTGATTCAAAGATGCTCTAAAGGAGATTTGAAGCATTTCGGTTGCCTCTTAACGGCTCTCAACATGGCGACTGCTGAAGCGCTAACAGCGCTAACAACAGCAACAGTGCTGACAGCGTCAACCTGGGAGTGAACTGGAGGTTGGGGGGGCCAACTGTGCCTGTTGAATTCAGGCACATTTGGTTTCCTTTTGTTAAATAAAAAAAAAACGATATCTCTCAGGGTCGGGGTAAAAAAAAAAAAAAGTCCTGAGAGGAAACCGCTCCATGTGACACCTGAACAACGGGCCCACGTAACTAAAGGCAGGAAACTACAAAGCCGCCATTAACGACCTCTATTAAGGATAATATCCCGGTCTTTGTTGGTTCGTCAACAGAGAATATTGACTAAATAGAGCGGTTTTAATGAGTGAAATGTGGAGCTAATCCCTTTCACGTGTACATTTACATGCACTTATTGGTTAAAGAAGAGTTCAGATCCTTTTACTTCAATACAGTTGCGAAAACATTCATGTAAAAGTTTAATATCAGATTTAGTTTCTGATTATTCCTCGATTAATCAAAAATAATCATCAACAAAACGCTGGTTAGTCGAAGCACTAAACCTCTTACAAGCAGAGATAAAATACCGGTCCCTGCTCTCACATTCATTCATTCATATTCTTCATTATCACAAAGCACGAGTACAAAAACCACGAGTCAACAAGCTTGTTGAGGAACCGATAGGAAAAGGTCCATTCCACTCCTGTTTTGTTTACATGGGAAATGATTCTAAAATTGGATGCTGGAAATGTTTTGCAGCTATTCTCTTCTGAATCTGGCTTCCTTCCATCTCACACACACCCACACACACACACACACACACACACACACGCGCACAGACACACACACAAACCAGTGGGGTGTTGAAGTAGATTTTTTTTTTTTTAAACGCCTCTGGCGTCTCAGCATCGTGAAGCCTGGCGAGCTCACAGACGAGCAGAGTTAGCGCGCCGTTAGCACTCGGCGTTAGCGCTCCGCTTGTTAGCGCTCAGCGTTAGCCACATCGCACCTGCAGAGGAAGGCACGGCATGGCACGGCATGGCACGGCATGGCGCGGCGTGGCGTGGCGTGGCGTGGCGTGGCGTGGCGTGGCGTGGCGTGGCACGCTGACCTACTTTCCTTCCGGTAAAGCCCGACGGCGTCGGCTCAGCTGAAATATAAATATGGAAAAGTGGAGCGGCGGGGGCCGACAGCGCGTTGGAACACAGCCTCCATCTTTCATCCCTCCAACAACCAACAGTCCTTCATACATACATGTATTCATAAAGTAGCTGTGTTTCTCCTTCTGTGAGCGTAAACAAATTAATAATAACGATGTTAATATCATAAGCCGAACATCGTCCTCTTCTGAACGACGAGTGGGAATATGAGAGTTTCGCCATCTCGGCGTCGCGGTGCAATCGGATTTTAAAGTCACTCTCACGCCTCGCGCCCCACTTCCCAGCTCCCATTTAGCGCATTTTACACTTCCACTTCGGGCACTCAGGTCATCGACACCTCGGAAAAAAACGGAGTGCGACAAAAAAAAAAACTTCAATTACATCCGAACTTTCCAAAGGACGCTCAGCGACTCACGAGCCTCCCGGGGAAAAAGAAAATCCAGCCGGCCTCGTTCCACTTCCACCTCTCCCCAGTATGTAAATCAAAATGTATTTAGCCCAGCGGGTCAAACTGCGGGGAGTTTATACCCAAGGTTGTGTGTGTGTGTGTGTGTGTGTGTGTGTGTGTGTGTGGTTTGTGATTTGTGTGTGTGTGTGTGTGTGTGTGTGATATATTACATTGTGCACATCGTCCAAATTAAATTACTGAGTCCACGCAGGAGGGCAGCACTGCACATGTCTGTCGCCCAGAATCCAACACACGAGTCGCGGGTGGAGGGGGAAGAAGATCTGCATATATATATATATATATATATATAATTATATATATTTATTGTAACCTCAGCCGCACAGCGTTTTTGCACTAAATCATCTCTCTGAGCTCGGATGCTTGATATCTTCCCATCATGTGGGAGGCTGCAGAGTGATACAGAGTGACCCCCCCCCCCCCCCCCCCCCCACACACACACACACACACACGCACACACACATACACACATACACACACATCCCTCTTTGGTGTTTTGATGTTCCGTGATAGAAATCTTCCTCCGGCAGCTCACACAGTTGCCGATGGCCTCCCCCTGTGTTACGCTGATGGAACGACGTTTTGAGAGGCAACAGATCACTGAAAGCCTGTAGCGAGAACCCCCCCCCCCCCCCCCCCCCATCCCCCCCCCCCTTCCCCTCTGGTTGAGAATATGGAGAGGACCCGGGGAGGACGGGGAGGAAGGAGAAGGTGGAGAGCAGGGAGAGGCTATGCAAAGGGTAATCAATAAATCTCTAATCTCTTGAGAGTTCTCTCCTCCCCCGTCCCACACACACACACACACACACACACACACACACACACGCGCACACACACACACACACACACACGCGCACACACACACACACACGCAGACCTCCAGCTGCCTGCGGGTCTGGTCTCGTTATATATCGACTGGGATTGGGAGGAGGCTGATTTGTTGCAGCGGGCGCTCGGTTCGTGAGGCGCGGTGACAGCAGTCATCAAGTCCCAGGGCAAAGTCAGGGTGGAGGAACCGGTTCTCACACACACACACACACACACACACACACACACACGCACAGATAATATGCTGCTGCTTATTTCCCTAACGACAGGTGCTAAAGCCGCCCCGTGAATCAGGCGCCGCCCTGCACATCCTTTCCCGGGCGGACCGCCGGGCAGGAACACACCAGCTGTGCGGAAACACTTTGTTCCTTTTTATTTAATTGTTTCGTTTTACGATGTAAATTACTCTTTAAACATGAGGCGTCGTGTCGTTTGACCCTCCGGAAAATTGCTTTTCTCACACTCTAAATTGGTGATTCGGGTTTCAAATCATCAAAAGGCTCTCACTCTTTTTGGAAACTGTTCCTACAGTTTTTTTTTTTTTATTCATTATAGAGCAATCATATTAAAGTAAATTACTCTCAGTCCCCGGTCCCCTCAAGTGTTGTCTCTTCTTAATGTGGCCTCATTTGAGGTGCACGAAGGCCCCTCCGGACAGGTGTGTCATCACGAAGGTCCACGAAGGCCCCTCCGGACAGGTGTGTCATCACGAAGGTCCACGAAGGCCCCTCCGGACAGGTGTGTCATCACGAAGGTGCAAGAAGGCCCCTCAGGACAGGTGTGTTATCACGAAGGTCCATGAAGGCCCCTCAGGACAGGTGTGTCATCACGAAGGTGCATGAAGGCCCCTCAGGACAGGTGTGTTATCACGAAGGTCCATGAAGGCTTATTACAGGTTTTTCTTCTTTTTTTTGTTAAAGCCACGCGGAGCAGCCATCTTGGATTTTTCCAACTTTCCGGGGTCAGAAATTCATCTTAAATCTGTTTTCCAAGTTTCAAACTTTGAAATTCCGAATGCGGCAAAAGCAACACGCGAAAAAAAAAAAGGAAAGAAATAATAATTTCAAAAAGTCTGTTGAGCGAGCAACAGGAGTTCTTTAATTTAGAAAACGTAGAAGAACACACTTGACATTTGAAGATAAAACCTAAAAACAACCCAACGCGGCTCCTTAAAGTCGACGTGAACACAGTTTGACCGCCGAAGTATTGCGCAATCATTACAAAGACACATCAATACACTCAATATAAGGATTATAATATATATATATATATATATATATTGCATTATGGCATTTAAACATGTATAATAGACAGATAAACTTGTTTATTGAACTGATAAATTGCAGTTTTGGAGCATCCGAGCCGTGTTCAGACCCCCCCGACAGCTCCCCCAGGACGCCACACTTGTCGTGCCGCGTCCTATAAATACATTAATACACAATATTTCCCTCCATGTAAGCATTGTGTGGATAACAAGCGAGCAAACAAAAATAAATGAAAAAGAAAATCCCCCTCCACGACTGATCTGCCGCAGTGAGATACGGGGACCCTTCATTTTTGATGGATGAGAGAGAAGACGCCATAAAGTATTTAGGAGAAGATATTTAAAGGACGAGTATGAAGAAACACTTTCATGTTCTTCGCGTGCACAAATAAATACACAAGATGAAGAAGCGTTCAGTGGTGTTTGGATCTTGTGAAGCCGTCCTTGAATTTAATTGCGTGCGCCTGCTGCTACAAAAGACCCTCGCATACGACAATCAGGAGCCCCGAGGACCCGCCCCCCCCGACTGACTGACAGACGGGGGGGGGTAGAGATATTTTCCACGGCCATAATAACCCTGCAAATGAACCGTTTCCATTGTGCAGTTTTTTGTGTCTGAAAGCCTCGGATACAAAACATGTCTGGAACACGTTGAGAGCTCAAAACACGCTGGATGAGTCATCAGGCTGTGTTGAAATAAACTCAAGAGAAGTAGAGTCATTTATATAGACTTCTATACAACCAGAGGAGTCGCCCCCTGGTGGTCAGGAGAGAATGCAGCTTTAACACATGAAGCATAGACTTCTATACAACCAGAGGAGTCGCCCCGTGGTGGTCAGGAGAGAGAATGCAGCTTTAACACATGAAGTATGGACTTCTATACAACCAGAGGAGTCGCCCCCTGGTGGTCAGGAGAGAGAATGCAGCTTTAACACACAAGGCATAGACTTCTATACAACCAGAGGAGTCGCCCCCTGGTGGTCAGTAGAGAGAATGCAGCTTTAACGCATGAAGCATAGACTTCTATACAACCAGAGGAGTCGCCCCCTGGTGGTCAGGAGAGAGAATGCAGCTTTAACACATGAAGCATAGCCTTCTATACAGAGGTTCTAATATCTGTGAGCACATGAGAGGTTAAAGTTCCTTCAGAACTTTAAAAAAAAAATAAAAAATGAAAATGAAACGACCTTTTAAAGTCGACACCACTTAGTTAACAGTTAACACTCGGTGGGAGGAAGTCATTCACCCGCTCGTCAGTGTGACTTCAAAGATAAAATTATTTTGTCGCGATTTTGTTATTTATGGCTTTGTCACATGGAAACAGCCGAGCCGTGTTTCACAGAGCACACGCGCCTTCGCCGTCCCCCCGATAACGGGGCCCGTGTTCCCAGGCAGCCTTCTGGTGCATTCAGGTGCTACTAATGACAGATGGAAGAAGGCAATACCTGCAGTGTGTGTGTGTGTGTGTGTGAGACTAAATAACTCCCCCTGAACATGGACAAAACCGAAGCGGCGGGCCTCACAGCACGCAGCCTTTGTGGTGGAATAACACCTCGGCAGTCGTGGAGAAAACAAATCTCCGACAATGAAAGTACGGGATCAAACAATAAGGAGGGGGAGGAGGGGGAGGAGGGGGAGGAGGGGGAGGAGGGGGAGGAGGGGGAGGCAGGCGAGATCGAGGGTAATGGAAAGCTCAGCGGACAGTGACCAATGAGACGTGTACGAGGGAATGGCGGTGGCATAACAAATCAGAACCGGAGGGAGGGGAGAGAAATGGAGACCAATGAGAGCTGCCCTGCAGAGCCAGAGAGTGGCATGACAAATTATTAATGGAAATAAGAGAGATGGGGAACGAGCAGAGCGGGGGGGGGGGGGGGGGGGACAAAAAAGTCCCGTGAGAGCGGTGACAAATAGACCGGTGGAAGGGAGAGTGACGCCGGGGAAACACATGGGAGTCCAAGTCACAGACTCTGGATCTGTTTATCATTCGTTCTGCAAAAAAAAAAACACGACTTATTCTGGATTGGGAAAAAAAGGTGCAGTGGGTTTTGTTTTCTTTCTTTATTATTTAAAAGAAAACCCTTTTATGAATTAATGAATGTACAACCCGAGTCCAAATCCGGTCGTCTGTTTTGTTTCCCTCACACGTATTTTTATAAATACACGAGCGTCACGCACAAAAAACAGATCCACAAACGACGACATTAGAGGTCAGTGAGAGTTTGTTTGATGATCTTGTCACATGACCCTCCATCTTCAAGGCCACACCCACTCTCTCACGTTATCGTTGTTAAACGATCTCCGTCCACGCGGCGACTTCTGAAAACGAGTCGTCACGTGACCGATCGCGTCACATGACCGATCGCGTCACATGACCGATCGCGTCACATGACCGATCGCGTCACATGACCGATCGCGCTCAAACAGGAAGCAGATGTCGTACGCCGCCGTCGGTTTGAGCCGTCGGTTTGAACTCTTGTAAAACAATCTTTTCGGAGTGTTTCTAATTTATCTCCTGACATTCTGAAGACTACTATTCATAATTTAATCATCGCGATAATTCATCTTTAATGACGACCATCTTTGGTTTTCGGTCCCGATTTGGACGAACAGCCCTCTGTGTGTGTGTGTGTGTGTGTGTCTGAGTGTTTGTGTGTGTGTGTGTGTGTGTGTGTCTGTGTGTCTGTGTGTCTGTGTGACTGTGTGACTGTGTGACTGTGTGTGTGTCTCACATGAATGTGTTTGTTTGCTTTAGTGTCAGCCTCGCCAACCTCTCTGTGTGTGTGTGTGTTTGTTTGTGTGACTGTGTGTGTGTGTTTGTTTGTGTGATTGTGTGTGTGTGTGTGTGTGTGTGTGTGTGACTGTGTGTGTGTGTGTTTGTTTGTGTGACTATGTTTCTGTGACTGTGTGTGTGTGTGTGTATGTGACACATGAATGTGTTTGTTCGCTTTTGTGTCACTCAGCCTCGCCAATCTCTCTGTGTGTGTGTGTGTGTGTGTGTGTGTGTGTGTGTGTGTGTGTGTGTGTGTGCGTGCGTGCGTGCGTGTGTGTGAATTTACGTTCACGCTTCAGCTGAGCGAGGCCATCTATAAACCCCTTCGCACTCCTTCACTCTGTCTCTCTCTCCGCCTCCCGGTCGACTCCTCTGACATTCTACTTCCTTGTTTCTTAATTGTGCTGCTCTTTCACACCCTCATGCCTCTCCTCTCTCGTCCTCCTCCCCCGCTCCCATCGTTAACACCTCGTTCCCCGGAGCATCCCTTGTTCTGTTCCACCTCCTCCTCCCTCCATCATTAGCTCTTCTACCTCACACACACACACACACACACACACACACACACACACCTCTTTCTCTCTGTCGCTGCGTCTTCCTTTGCTTTCCCTTCGCATCCTTACCTTGTCATCCTTTACCCGAGCTGCCCTCCTGTCATCCACCCTCCCCTTTCATCTCAGCCTCGCCTCCCTCACTCTTCCTCCCGCAGTCAAATCACCACCATGTCCACCATGTCTCCTCAATATATCCAGCGGGGGGGGGGGGGGGGGGGGGGGGGGGGGGGGGGGGGGGGGGGGGGGGGGGGGGGGGGG